>NW_026716098.1:0-18514 GCF_029784015.1 Lycium ferocissimum
TCATCTCACGAGAGCCCTTTTTCTAACGTACTCATCATTCCGATACATTCATATGTAGAGAGATCATAGAAAGATAGGAGGATTCATACCATAGAGTCATGCCTTAGAAATAAAGGTTGTGGGCCTTACATACCTTTGCCGCTTTACTATTCTATTGCTCGCTTGTGCTCCTTAAATGCACTCGCATACCTTCAATGGAATTCGTATCGACATTAGCTATATAATCGGGAAAACATGTTCTCTAAGCTATAGAAATTTGGGTAAAAGCATCTCCTTTGTTTATACTACTTTCCCCCATATTTCATATCAACTCCCAACATTCATAATAATCATCACAATATCGCTAACAACAATCGTCATTCATTCATATGATTCGCATTTCATAATTCACCTCAATTTCCCATAATTATGACTAAAAATCCATCGTCGTACTCTTTTCGTATCCAATACTCATTTCATGTTCTATAGGTCATTTATAACACATTTATATCATCAACATATTCATTTCCATGATTCAATTCACTACTAATCACTAATGACAATATTCATCCATTTAATGACCCATTTGTGGTGCTCTTCACAATCCCCGAATCTCAACTTAAAAATACTTCAAATAGCATGTAAGGGTCATGAAACTTACCTTAAAACAATAGAAGAACAAGCTTGAGCGGTGATTCACCCTTAGCACCAAAAACCCTAGTTCATCTCTCCTTGGATTTCTTGACTCGATGACTTTTAACGGGTTTCCTTCACTTGATTCTCTTGATTTCTTGTTGTTGATCTTAGATTTCTATGGTTTTCTCATGGATGAAATGTTTGGAACACTCTAGAGGCTTCTTGTGTGTTGTGAGGAAACGAAGGGGAAATGAAAAATGAAATGGAAGGAAGTCCCTTGTATAAAAATGCAATTCAACCCGATTGGAATATACGGACCAACATACGGTCCGTATAAAACATACCGACCGTATTGGACCGTATAATTGGTCCGGTCTCATGCCATTCCGGGTCAAATCTACTACCGGACATACGCCGCAGATTTTATACGCCGCATGTCCGGCCGTATGTTTGCCCAGCTTCTTCGAGTTTTGTTTCGTCGACTCGTTTGATCTCCGATCCTTATGGAACCTTCTTAACACTTGTTCAACACTTCAATATCATTCGAAGGACGTTATAACTCTTTTTCTTGGGACATCATTAACTCAATGCTCATAATTCTCGTCTCGATACACTAACTTAAGTCTCGCTTCTCTTAACAACTTTCTTTCCTCAAGTCTAATGCCTTTGAAATTCTTAATTAGCATCATCACATACTAGTTCTTACTTGTCCAAACCTCGTATACATCGTACCTCTCATTAGTCTATTCACTGTACGCTTAAGGGGAAATTTTCAAGGTGTAACACTCACAACAAACAGCTCAGAGTCTTTCAATGGCTTGCTGAAATCTGCTCGAGGACTACCTGTCACCGCAATGGTGAGAATGACTTTCAAGCAAGTGGTGGAGCGATTTGTTGTTAGGACAAGGCAGGCCAGAGCGATATTAGCCGACGGCGGGACATGGATGCCAAAGCCCTTCAAAACTATGGAGCATTATAGACAAAAAATGCGAGCGTCACCAAATGACCGAGTATGACCCAATTCAACACGCGTACGAAGTTAGACGGGTTATTATAACGGTGGAAACGTGCATACCGTTTACGAGGCAACAAGAATATGCACTTGTGGTAAGGGCAACGTACCACATACGCCGTGTTCTCATGCCGTCAAGTGCTTCGAGAGAATGAGAAAACGGTAACAAATTGTGCGTGCTGGGAATACAAGGTCCAAAGTTACCTAGAGCATATTCCGCCAATTCCACCCACTTGGTAATGAAGCTTATTGGTCAAACGAGCCGTTTTCGATGGTTGCTAACAAGGATTACATTAGAAAATCGGGCATTAACTCACGGAGTCGTAGACCCAATCAAATGGACGTTTGAAAGAACTTACTCGGCAAAGGCTCTATATGCTGAAGCAATATGGCCATGACAAGCGTTATTATGGGCAACAAGGCCGTGGTAGTACAAGCACGTCTCGAAGTAACAGTAGCCTCTAGAACTTCAAGATTGTATTGTTATTGTAATTGTAATTTATTATTGTATTGCTTTGAATTAGTATTGTAATTAAATGGAATGAATTATTTTTTAATTAGTATAAACTCTCGTATTGGATGAATTATTATTAAAACACTTAAATCAAAACCCTATAAATATTACAAGTTTCAAAACCTTTCGGCACTTTAGAACCCCTAAAACGACGATCCAAACGTTTAAAGTGACTTCCGATGTAACGAGCCGACATTATCTGTACGCAAAAAGATATTAAGTTTTATATAAAATATTGATATTTTAGAATTTTGAAATATGACTAATCTTTGCCCAAAGTATTTGTTTTAGCGTAACGCAAAAAAAAAAAAAAAAACAAACATTATTCACGCACGAATTCGTATAAGGAAAGCTGGGGGAAATTTTGCACTTTGGTTCCTTTCACGCACGAAATTCGTGCGTGAATACTACTAATGGAATTTTTTTTTTTTGCACTAGTTTGGTTCAACTTTTTATTTTTTGTGCTACTTTAAGTCGCGGATTCCAAAAATTGTAAACCAACTTACCCCAATTTTCTAATTTAAAGGAAGGGAATACAAATTTCTTCTTTAACTTTGAAACCAAATAACCCCAATTCTATTTCTGGCTCCTTGTGCTCTACATCCTGATCACCGTATTGTTGTTTTTGGCCCCTTTTAGTTTAGTTTTCCCTGTGAAAAGCGAGGAAAGACGAAGAAGAGTAGAGAAAAGCTTGGTAATGAGATGGTATATTGTCACTCGGGTGTATTTTTGTAAGATTTTGAGTTCTGACTGTAATAAGATACTGTTCCTTCTTAAAAAAAACAAGATACTGTTCAATTCAATTTGTTGTAAAATAAGCTAAGGTAATCAAATTTCTAACTTGTGTTTTTTATTTCCGGTAATGGATTTAGAAAATCTTGGTTGATTCATATATTTTTAGCATTTGGGGTCAAGTTTTCTTGTGTTTATTTTTTGTTGGTGCAGTTTAGTAGAGAAAGCAGGGGCAGAGGGCTATGAGAAATTGGCTAAGGATCATTAAATTGTTTCATCTCTTGGGATTATTGGAAGGCCCTGAGAAACTTAGGAATGACATTTCTATTATTTTCAGGTACTTTTTTATTTTTATTTTATTTTTAAATGTAGCTTCTTTATAAGCGGAGTTCTACTCTTAACTATTTAGGTTGTGTTATGCGAAAGTTTTCATTGATGAAATTGTACTCATCTTTCCATTGCCCTTTGGACCGAGAAGTTATCACAATGACTCCATTGCTTTTGCTAATTCCCTTAATAAACAGAATATATTAATAAACAGAATACTGCAACAAATAATTCATGACATAAACTGAATATCATAACAAAGACCAAATTATAAGAAATGGATTTAGAAAAGGTTGCACATGTCCTTACTTCTTCTTTTCTTGTTTATGCCTTACAAGTAGTTCAGAGCCGAACGAACATATATTACATCCTTGAAGGTTTTGGAGATAGGAGGGATGTTCAAACCTGCGCCTGCTTGTCGCCTGTATCAAAACAATTTCTTACCGAGTTGAACTTTGCAAAGAATGAATTGAAAGATGAGGGTGCTACTTTAATTTCCAAGGCATTAGAAGATCTGAGCTTTCCTCAGATAGAGCACTTATGAGTTAAATTGACACTTTCCATATCAATGACGTTGTGTTTTCCTTCTTCTACTTATTCTAAGTGTTAAAAAATCGCGTATGGACGTATTTGTGATCTTCCTGAGTTACAGTCCTACCGGAATATGCTAAAACAGGAGAACCTTCTTAAGTGATTGAACTTTGGGTAAAATAAAATGTGCATTTTTTTGATAAGATATATAAACAAGTTTTTGTCACATCCCCAATGAGGAGTATGACGGGCTCCGACTCATAGGCCGGGAACCACCTGACTTAACAGTTACCTTGAAGACCATATATTATAACTTAGCGTTCACCTGCACGCAGAAAAGGCCCAACATAGGAATATCCGATAATCCAACATAGATGTACATATGCGAACCGACAAGGTCGCTACAACATCACGAGTATCGTAAAGCCGGCAAGGCTTACAGGAAAATATCACAACCTAGGCAAGGTCGGCAAGACCATACATAGTATCTACATACCCCACTATGTCTATAGGCCTCTAAGAATGTACATATAAACATATATTACATTAACTTAAAATACCAAAAGATAGCAAGTCCGAAGTAGTGGCATTTGCTGACATCGCTGAAGCTAGAAAATCCTACTGCGGTCGCTCCTCAATAACCCTGTCAAAGCCTGCAGCACGAAATGCTCCGTCCCGTGCAATGGGATATCAATACGAATAAAAGTACTGAGTATGTAAGGTAGGAATCCATAACATGAGTAAGATAGACTTATAAGGAGGATAGAAGTAACCTGAGCCACCTGAGAACGTATAATATACAATGCATGAGTTTAGAAATCATATGTATATATATATATATATATATATATATATATATATATATATATATATATATATATATATAGTATCATCATTATAACGTACCTAGCCTTTTCAGGACTCGGTGTGTAACGTACCCGGCCCTTTCGGGACTCGGTGTGTAACGTACCCGCCCTTTCGGGACTCGGTGTGTGATACCAACCGATCGGTGGTTGCACTGAATAGGTGCGTACCATGTACTATAGCGCGGCTCGGTGTAGTAAAATAGTGCATACATATATATATAATGCATGAGGAGCCAATGAAATAACATCGGGATTTTCGGAGTGACGTAAGGCCGTAACCTCCGAATAATTTATGGAATTCGTATCGAATCCAAAAAAAATAACTTAATGACGATAAACATGATAATATTTCAAGAATCAATCAAATAATTAAGGCATTAAGATTGGAAATACAAAGCATAGGAGTGGAGTGAATTTGTTATGGAACGCTCATGTTCATATTCTAGTTGGATTCGTGCCAAAGAAAGAGAGAAGCGAACACCTTACATACCTTATTCGTCAAGCCACCACTTAAAGGATCCTTTACTCCGATGCTCGCCCGTCACCCGAACCTATATAGCGAGAAATACATCTTTAATCATACTTTCATCATATTTCCCATCAACTTATATGTACTAGTTATCGAAGACTAATTTGGGTTACGAAAATTTGGGCAGCATCTCCCCTATATTATCTACTTCCTCCAAATACCAAAACAACTCCCAACAATATCATCAAGATCCTACATGACAAATATGTACAATTCCATCCAAAACTTTCTTCCAACCTCAATCCATAAGCCAACAACAACAACAGAACTATAACTTTTATTCTCGTAAATATTCCTAAATCAATGTTAATAAAGAGAGATTCATACCTTATCCTTATTAGAATAGCAAGATCTTCAATTGCCATCCTTCGGGTTGTTGAAGTCAGGTTTGTGGCAAGCCGTCCTTCGGGATGTTGAAGCCCAGTCCTACTATGTAAGGCTCAGTCCTACTATGTAAGAAAACTATTGTGCTTGCAGTTTGTGATGTCTTGCTTGGTGTTTCCTCGCCCTCTACACACCCATGGTATATAATCGCGACTACACATTACCCGGACCTCGATTAATACTCCGTCACTTGAAATTACTCAAAATCCTCACTTTTGTGTTGTATATATGCTCTCTTATGTTGTTGAGTGTTTTGGGAAATATTATGGAGAAAAATAGGGGTTTTAACCCTTATATAGTGGGTTGAAGTCGGTGAAAACCGACTTAAATTTGCCCTTCGCGTTCGCAAAGGGTTTCTCAGGGTTACTCTTCGCGTTCGCAGCCCCAGGGTCGTGTTCGCGCATGGTAATTTTCTGCTCTGGCGGCCTAACTTGTAACTTCCATAACTCTCTACTCTGATGTCCTATCGACGAACGGTTTGTTGCGTTGGAAACTAAACTTCATGAACTTCAATTTAGGCTTTTGCTTTGCTTCAAAACTCCTCATATACTAAAATATATTCTTTCTCCAAGTTGGGCCAAAATTGCCTCTCATGTTTTCTTCAAAGTTCCAACAAATTTAATTTCCTTGATTCACTTTGCCTTCAATCCTTCCATAGCTTATTATATGAACTTAAACCCTCACAATCATAAGATAAACACATATAATCTCATATACCTCCTGAAAGGTAGCTCGAATCTCAACATACAAAACTACGGGGTGTAACAATTTTTTACCTTGCCTAATTATTTATTTTGTGCTCTCAAGTAGTACGGAGGATGGACAACACTTCTAATATCCTTCGCTTGACTGGAGTATCAAGTTTGGTAGTATTATTTTCCATAGTTTCTAAGAAATCTATACTCTCAAAGGGTTATTTGTTTATGTCCTTTGATTCTTTTCTTCTTTCTAATTTTCTTGTATATCGGAAAGCAGGAGCAACTTGAATCAATTTTTGTGTCTCCAGGAGTAGAAAAATAGGAGTGTTTACAGGAGTGACATTGGGGACTTCACAGTCACTCATCATAATTTACTTTCAAAAATTGGTAGGTTTGGACTTAGATATTAATCTTCTGTCCTCTATTAAGCTTTACGTGGTTTTAGGTTCTGATGGTGTCAAGCTATTTAGAAAGAGATTACTAATGTAGGACCTCAAATTAGCCCCAAAATCTGCTCTCGGAGATATCTCTTGTGTTGATAATAGATGTCCTGCAAAATATCACTCAGAAACTTTTTTCCTGCACAAGTAGTCAAATAGAATCATAAATGCCTCAGTAATCAATGCGTGCTTATAGCTATTAGAGATTAACAGGAATAAATGGTTCTTTTGTATTGTTCGAAAACAAATTGCTGGACATGCATTTGAGTCGCAATGGAATGGCTGAGACTTCTCGGGATACACATTTAAGAAGGGCAAATAGTGTGCAATTATTTTTGAGGATTCAAGGCCTAAAAACTCTGTTAAAACTTAAATCTAATTTGGTTTCAGATACAATGAGTAATGATTGAACTATGACTCTGCTGCAGGGATCTAAGAAAGAAAATACAAGAAGAGTTAAAAAAAAAAGGAATTTGAAGAAGAGTTTTGAATCCCATTGATGTTACCTTATTCAAAAAAAAAAAAAAAGAAAAAAAAAAAAGAGTTTTGAATCCCGTTGGTAATTGTGTAATGCACCAAAAAAATAACAGAAGCTTCATTAGGAAAAACGTAGAAATAAACTCTTATATCTCCATCAGCAAACCAAGGTATTTATGTGCACCACTTTCCAGTCCGTACAAGAATTATCAAAAATAACAAACCCGTATATATTGACCTCTTAAGTTACTAAGTTAGATACTTATTATGTTTACTTCAGAACTTATTAAAATTTTAATTGAACTTCTGCTATAATATGTTCTACAGAGTTGGGTGACATTAGTGGGATTGTCCTAAGAAAAGGCTTTTATGTGTAGCTACCGCATGTCAGAGAAGTGTGTTATTATTTATCAAAATGCTACAATGTGGACTCAGAGATGGTTGCAACTGCTGCACTTTCAGCAGTAAAAGAGGTTGCGCAGCTGCTGCGTTCCACGGGGTAATTAAAGGTAACTCTCTTTTTTGCTCACTATACTTTGGCAGTTCCTGGCTTTCGTTTTTAAAGTTGAAGAAAGATGCAAGTTTGGTTTTAGTATCTTAGAACTTAGGATTTTATGGGGAGCATTTGATAGAAGTTGATCCAGACCTCACGTTGTGGGATTTCACTGGGTTGTTGTTGTGTGTTGTTATTTGATAGAAGTTGATGTAAGCTCACTGTTCTTGTTAGCTTTATACTAAATTGTTAAATGACTATCTGATGGAAATACAATTTTTTTTTTTTTGCTTGAGACCTCTTTTCATTTCCAAAGAGCAATAACTTGATCCTGATATAGTGTTTGCTTTGATTCCTCTATATGTGTGAGAATGTGTGATAATCAGTATCAACATGTAATACAAGGACAAGAAGAACTTGCAGAAAAAAGTTGGGAAAAATTGAAGTAGGCTTCGTTGGTAGCCCTAAAAACTGCTGAAATATAATAAAAGGATGTTGATTCTTGGAGATCGTGAGAAACATTCTTTGGAAATATTGTTATTATTGGACACCTGTTGGCTAATGCTAAATGGTATTAAGGTATAGGGCTTAGACTCATGGTGAACCTTTTGAGTGAGATTTAACAATTAACACAAACTTTGCCATGGTTCATCTTCTCGGAATATTTCTAGCTCTTTTCCCCGAGAAAGTGATACGTATTTCCTTATATAATCTATAAATATGTTGTGAAGTCGAAATTTTTCTGAAGTATGAGATTTGGCTGGTGGAATTTTAAGTGAAACACCACGTTCAGGTCAACTCTAACCTCTAACGAGGTATCTGACAACGGAAAATGCCAGTAGGATCTACTTCGCGAAGGAGATATCTCCGATTGTTTGTTGAAGCCATACAAATCAGAATAAACTGTATACTTGATATTACAAAAACTGGAAGGCTTAATGATATTACACTACTGGAAGGCTTAAGCAAGGAAATGATATTTGGAAGGATAGCTGGATGCTTACAAAGAGTACAGATTGTATTACATATATTGTGCATATCATGCTTTGTTTAATAAATAATGTTTTTCCTGTCTTTTGATGATTGCAAACAACCCCTCCTTCCCCATTTATTTGTGGAGCTTTTAGCATATGGTGCTTATTCCTTCTATAAATTTGTCTACTAATAAATTGATAACTTAATTAGGTTGCTATCAGTTTTAGCTCTACTCAAGTCGGGTTCTACGGATGAGAGGTTAAATTCCAGCGAGTATTTAAAAGAACCATTAAATTTCACGTTATTGCATCAGTTATTTCAGCTTTTTGGAATGTAAATTTTCTATATATCCTATGAGCTTGGGAAGAGACTCATTTGAACTCAATCAAGTACACGATGTATTGTATTAGACAACATTGATTGTGGTCCCCATTGTTTCACATGTTTCTTTTTTATATTTGGAGAACTTGCATTGACATAGGACGACGTTATAAGAAACGAAAGCCACTGGCCACTGTTAGATATCCCACGTGTCATTATCAACATGTTGGGGCCGTGCTTAGCCTATCTAGTACTAATATAAATTAGAATTCAAAATGCCAATAAGGATTTTCGGAGAATTTTAGTCACACATTTCGGCATTAGTGATTTTCTATGATATAACACATAAGTTGGCTGACTCTGCAAAATAAAGTGACTTTGCTCCATAATTTTCTTAACTTGAGTGACCATACGGATTTTTCGAGAAGTTTGTTGTTCTTGAATTTGCAATTTGAGATTTCCTCCACTCCCTTAAATGGACTTCGCCATGTCTTCCACTTCTTCCTCTTTGGTGCCATTACTGATTAAAATAAGAAGGAATCAGAAACCAGGAACACATATAATATATCTAGAACCATGTCAATTGGTACCTTCTGGATCAGGTTGACATTGTGGATGACTCATTCATGGGTATTTTAAGTGATCTCTAATTGCAATCTCTTTCATTATAAACCGCAAGTTGTGATAGGAAAGGGGTCTAATAATTTATGAGGAGCGAATGGTTGTGACTGAAGTAATTTGAAGGTTTGAATTGTTGTGGCTATTCGTAGGAAATCAGTTTTTTTAATAAGTAGAATATTTAGGTTGATTAAAAGGATATGCAGGTGATTAACTTTTAAGTTAGGGATTTCTTGGTTTTAATATAACTGGTCTGTATGTACGTGCGTTGCAAGTAGATTTTTAGTCGACATAATACTTAAATAAAAAATGTTAAGTCAATCATTTATGCAAAGTAACAACAAATTTAATTTAAATGTTGAAAATTAATGTTACTAAATTACCATAATACTTGAATTCAAAATAATTGGATATCATTTGAACCGGCAAAATTGATCAAGTTACTTAAGTTAGTGTATAATTAAATAGTATATATACTTATAGTTTAGAAATTATAAAATGTGATTGTATCTTACGTAAGACTTCTTTATAGACAATATTTTTTGTGTATGCTCCCTCCTTACGCTTTAGTCGCTCCATCATGACCAAAACTATCCTTTGTTGTCGACATTGATATCCCTCTTGATTGTGCAATATCGTCCCTGTGGAAAAATATATTACAGAAATTGTGGCACTGAATAAAATTATTTACAGGGAGACATTAAATAATTATGGTATGCCCAATTTAATTATTCTGACAAATACACAAGTTATTTAAGTTATCACCTTGAATAAATTATATTTTCTACCTTCCATTTCAGAACTTCAAGTCCAAATACAAACGGAGGGTATTCTTTTTATAACTAAATATAAGAATGCACAATAAAGGAACTTCAAACAAATAACCAAATCAAAATGTTGGGCATATTTGAATTAATTGAGATATATTGTAATAGCAAGTTTATGAAAATGAACAGCTAGCTTCCACTTAAGGTATTCGACAGCAAATATGATTAATGAAGTGTTGTATTTTCCTTTGGCAAATTTTTAGTGGCTTAAAAATTCAATTAGGAAAAGGAAAGGAGATCAACCAAAAGAATATACAATCAGATATAAAGTTAATTTGGAATATCCTTTGTAATTTTAGTCATCGCTGTCCAAAAAGAATTAAGTTTAAGATGAATCATTGCAATCCAAAAAGAACTAAAATTCTACCCTTTAGCATGCATGTTGCCTGCTTGCATTGGGACTCTCGTCCTCACAATTTAGAGAGATATTTTGCACACTTTTTTAGAGTGATAAGCGTTTCCAATCAAAATTATTTTTCATTCTCGCAGTTCTAATCCGAGACTTCGTATTAAGGGTGAGTGGATCCTATCCAGAGTCCTAATAATCGCTAATGTAAATAGAAAACGACAAAAGCTCGAAAATAAATAGATTGTAGCGTTTTCCTAGTGTTTTCAAAGCATGGAAACTTTAAAAAAAATAAAACAAAAAAGTAAAAAAAATGGATCCTTCGAAAGGAGCCAAATACACTCCACATGTGGACAATGATTTCTAACCTGAGGTTGAGGTATCTTTATCACTTTGTTCAATTCTCTTCAAACTAATTAAACATCTTAAGATTGCTGACAAATATTATTAAGAAGGAAATAGAAAGATTTATTAGTGTAGTATTTTACCGGATGATATTTAAGATACAAGCTTCATGCAACACATGTTAAAATAGAGAAGAATTAATTATCACTTTGTTCAATTCTCTTCAAACTAATTAAACATCTTAAGATTGCTTACATATATTATTAAGAAGGAAATAGAAAGATTTATTAGTGTAGTGTTTTACCAGATGATATTTAAGATACAAGCTTCATGCGACACATGTTAAAATAGAGAAGAATTAATTATCACTTTGTTCAATTCTCTTCAAACTAATTAAACATCTTAAGATTGCTGACATATATTATTAAGAAGGAAATAGAAAGATTTATTAGTGTAGTATTTTACCAAATGATATTTAAGATACAAGCTTCATGCAACACATGTTAAAATAGAGAAGAATTAATATATATATATATATATATAAATCAATCTGACAACATTCATACCAGACACAATAATTCAGACCCGAAAAAAAGTATTTATTAAAGTCTAATTCATATATATAGAGGGGGATCCAAAATTTAAACTTATGGATTCAATCTTTCAGGATTCTTAGTTGAACCCATTAGTTATGGGTTCATGTCTACTATTTATTGTAATTTTAATAAATTTGGAAAGCCCTAAACCCTAAACCAAGTCCCTTGATTTCAGAAAAAAGAAAAAAATAAACAATTACATATATTGGGTTAAGAAGGCTCTTGTCTACTGTCCAAAAGGCGTATAGGCAAACCAGCGTTATCGGCAAACGATCTGCAACATCCTTAATTTCTTTCCAGCTAAATATCCCGTGCTCTCGAATAATATTATAAGACATTCTTACTCAGTAGCTACTGATTCAGAACAAATAAGCACAGTAATTTAAGTAGAAAACAAACTATGAGAAGATACTTAACTATGCAATAAGATAAGTACACATGAAAAGAGAAAGAGAAATCACTTGGCTATGGTAAATTTAAAAAGCAAACCTAGATGATATTCTCTCATAAGCAGCAAACATCACAATATATGACAACTCTAGGTTGCAAGTCGGTGGAATCCTCTACAATATAAAGTGATATTTTGCACACAGTGATATGTATTTGATTCATATGTATTACAATTACAACTGAAGCAACTTTTAGGAGTTTACGAAAGGCGTATGTTTACTACAAATTTGACTCATTTACAATTATATCCACCTTTAACTTGCTCCAGTAAACAAACTATTTAAGGATATAAAAGTCTATTAAAAGTTGTAAGATGAGAAGTGTAAACATAAGTATGACGATTCACATGTATTTATAATATTTGACCTACAAAATCTTTTGAATATCAATGATATTACAGTGGTGCATATTAGTCCCTTACCAATTTTTGCTGATCTACATTAATCTCAAGTTCATGATGGTTTTTTCACAGTGGATTATTGAGCTTGATAATTCAGCTCCTATAAATATTGCTAACAGCTCAAGCCAAGATTCTGGGGAAACATCATATAGTAGAAGAAAAGAATTAGTAACGACCCTTTAATTGGGAACCAAAATCCAGAAGAAGCATTTGCTTAAACTATATTTCGAATGTGGTGCGGATTAGCCAATATATTATAGTAAATTAGATTTAAGAGAGTATAAAGGTCAAAAAATTTTGCAAATTCAACAAATAAACAATGATTCTTGAATAAAGAAAAATTTACCTGATGAGTGTTAGGATCGATAGAAGGGTTGAAAAATACATCAATTCCATACATCCATTCCGCGGGTAACTTCATCCTGAAAGATGCCACAAACTATATATTTATTGTACACAGAACAAAATTGAAGTTTGTTACACCATATAAACTATCTGTCGGTCTAGCCAGCTAGGAGACACCGAGACATCAATGCGACTTGCAGCATCGTAAACTCTTTGTCTATTCGTAAGAGGTGGTTGAAAGTGTTTTTATTCATGTATAATTGGTATGCATTTGAAATTTTAGCAATTATAAGTAGGACACTTGCCTGGTATTATAATTCCATGCAAATGAGGAGGATCATCAACAGTTGCTTGGTATTTTGTAAATTCATGATTCGGCCATACAAACTGAAATACAAATTGCTGTCAGAAAAGAATTAGGATAGTCCACTGGAACAAACGAATTAGGATACAAACGGTTGTTAAGTCCAATTGAAAAACCATCTTGAAAAAGAATTCTATCTTGGACAATTATATCCATTACTGTACAAATATTTAAGGGCATAAAAGTTGATCAACACGTAGAGGATATTTTCGTCGTTCAACTTTTAGCGAAAATTATTCGTGCTTTTAATATATGTAGATAGATAGATATAGATAGATGGATTATAGAATTAAAGCAAGTTGTCTAATTTATTTTTAAGCTTACTTATCTTACTTGTTATTAACAAAAAAAAAAACTTGTAATTACTTTTCAGGTGATCTAATGATAGAAAACTTCTTCTCCGTATATTGAATCAATTAAACTCAAACACTATACATATGATGTTAAAAAGGATGTACTATAAAAAAAAATTCCTCGAATTAAACAGAAAAATGTATAGCTGTCTGTTAGTGAATGTTGATGGCGCATGACCGGCCTGAGCAGCTACCTTTGTCCTTATACTACCATTTCTCTCATATATATATATACAACACAACACCATTCCAGAACTAAATTAACACTTGCAATTAATCCCTCCCACTCTTCTCTAAAATTTGTCCAATTAAAGTAAAGAAATGGGAGATTTGGAAACTTTGGCAAAGGCAAGAAACGAACTTGAGGATTTGTATCTTGGAGTTGCTGATGATTCTGTCAACCTTACTTTTGAAGATCTTTCTGAAGTCCGCCCCCACACCCTTTCTTCGAACAAGAAAATAATGTCCGATCATATTGCAATTTCCAAAACAGAGAAACCTCTGCCTAGTCCAGCACTAACCAAATTTCCCAGCTTAGACTTTAGTAGAGCTTTCGAAAATTTCGAAAATACAGTCATCGAAAATCATCATCATATTAATAATCACCAAAATCATCATCATATCAATAATCATCATCATCCGCAAAATCACGTTCACCATGTGCTGCAGGAGAATGCAATGTTGCACGGACATAGTAGTCATCATCATGCGGTATTGCACGGACATAGTAGTCATCATCATGCGGTGTTGCATGGACATAGTGGCCATCATCATGCAATATTAGTGGATGGGCATCATAATTACCGTGGGCGGCGAGCAGGGATACCTCACTCCAATATATGTACCTTGTGCAGTACCTACATCTACCTCTTTCGTCACCGTTGCCTGGTTAGTATTACCCTCTCCTCTCTAATGAAACCTCATTCCAATTTTAAGTAAAATAATTATAGGTAAACAAACTACTATATCTTAGACACATATTTTGAAGTTAATTATACGTACCACTGTAGTAACTTCTAATACAACTAATCATCAAATAAAAAACAATCCTTGTGTTACAAATTAAATCTCCGCATAACTCCTCCTACGCTAGACGTTCCCCGAGTGAAATACATCTTAGCATTCAAGAACTTGTCGCAGTATTACATATGTCCCATATATATAAGCTATCAAAAAGTTGAAATTCCTTTTCATTTAGTACCGTAAAAGTAACAGTTAAATATTTGTTTTGTCCAATAGCTTTTTCTGCTCTATGCCTCTGAAACGTCACATCCCTTGCTAGCTTATTCACGGCATGTATAATTCTTGTAAGGACAGTTAGATCAGTTAAATAAAATGTGGGAAAATATATGTATAACAGGTATGTGGAAGAGTGTACTGTAGGCAGTGCGTTGGCATCGGCATGAGAGATATGCCGGAAGGCAGAAAATGTATTGAATGCTTGGGCAAAAGATTTAGTCAAAGGTTCCTCTTACCCTCTCAACTTTTACTTTTTGGTTTCTAATGCTCGTCTTTAATTTATTATTACTACAAATAACAATTAATTCAATTCAAGTTGATTACTCTAATACTCCCTCCTGTGCATATTATATGATGGCTTTAGATTGGGAAGAAATTACTCACCCCTAGAAAGTAATAAGTGTGTTTACTAAATTACCTTTGATTAAATGGTACCAATTTAATATGATTTCTTGGTTATGTAACATTTCACTTATTTAAATAAGGGTACGAAAAAATTATTAGTGCTAAAATTATTTACTTTGGACTGAATGTAAAAGTTAAAAACATCATATAATATGGACCGAAGGAAGTATTAAATAATAATCACTTGTTGGATTATCAATGTGAAAGATTGACCATTTCCCAACTTCAAAACTCTAAGTCCCTGAGAAAACTTAGGACCCGTTTGGCCATGAAAGCTTTCCACTTTTTTCGTAAAATTTTCACTTTATTTGAAAATTAGCATCCGGCCATTAAAATTCTAACCCTATTTTTACTTTTTTCTTCTTCAGTTTTTTTGCTTTCGATAAATTCAAACAACCAAATATTCTCTGGTAAAACTATAACCAAACACATTTCTATTTTCAAGTCCAACTTCAAAATTCCAAACAAAGTGAAGAATATTTGATTTTCACGGCCAACGCCTACTTAAAATGTATTAGTACTTTGGTCCCACGAGTTTAGTCGACAAATCATTATTACGTTTTTACCCTTTTTAGAAGAATTTGTCTACATGTATATTGGTTAATTTGTATGTTTAATTGGAATAACAGAGCAAAATAATATCTTATCCAAAAAATATCTCATATGGTCACTCAACTTAGGATAGTTTTCTTAGAAAGCACTCAACTTTATTTTCTAACCTAAAAGTCACTCAACTATTTAAGTGATTTTTTCATTAAATTTTGTTGACATGAATATTTTATTTAAAGTCAAAATTTTAAGAAATAAAAAGATACCCATTTTAATCATTTCATTGACCTGCGCCACTTGACCCTACCCGCTAAGAATATATTGACCAAGAAACTAACTTATTTTCCTAGAAAAAATATTTTCTATGAATAACATTTCCGTTCGGACCAAACACACCCAAAATACTCCCTCCCAAAAATTACCTACCTTCTTTTTATTTTTGTATCATTCCACAAAATGTATACTCCCCATTTCCTAAAAGTGAAATTTTATGCGTTTGCTTCAAAATTATCAAGGCAATATGGGTTCCGGCCCCCATATTTTCCTTGCTATTTTCTGCAAGGATATTATACTTGGTCCATATTTTTGTCCTATGAAATATAAAAGAGAATATCATGTGAGGATCCATATAGATAAAGTAGCGAACCATTAAAATATGAAAAATGAAAATCTCTCATCAGAAAGAATATATAGCTCTTTGAGCTATGAATGGCTCTATCCAATTCAGACTTAAATGTTCCACCAAAGCTTTATTATAAAACTGATCAGTGAAATATATCTTACCCTCATTCGAATGAGGGTGAAACAAAAGGGTTTTGATCAATATATTTTTGACAGGTCAGGTCAAGTCAAGTGGGTGGGTCAATAAAATAGTTAAAATGCGTATTTTTTTATTTCTTAAAAAATTTGTCTTAAATAAAAATATCATATCAACAAAATTCAATGAAAAATCACTTAAATAGGTTGGGTGACTTTCTAATACCAATAGTTGAGTGACTTTTGGGTTAGAAAACAAAGTTGAGTGACCTTCTAATAGAGCTACCCTAAGTTGAGTGACCATTTTGAGATATTATATATCTTATCCCTGTAATGTTTTTCTTATCATCGAATACAAAAATAGCTATTTCTTTTAATTGATAGAACACAATGTATGAAAAGATAGTATAAGCCAAACTTCCAACGAATCCTTCCATTTATGTCCAAACAAAGAAGTCCTAAAGGAAAGGACCAACACAGAAGAAACTAAGCTCCAGATAGGAGTAACAATTTTCGGGTGAACTGATGATACTAAACATGATCTGATACATTAAAAAATAACAAATTAAATATGTATAAGTATTTCAGACAGTTAACAGTAATAATACTAAAGTTTTGTCCCGCCTGCCAAAGTATGTGGCCGGCAAATCGCCGTGCTACCATCAGTTTCCTATTTTTGTTTTGGCCCATACCCTATTTCAGATAGTCCAACGACTCAACTTCATTTGGCATTGCATTAGAAACATATAGTAAGTATGGCCTGCAGCTAAACTCAATTGATAAATATCTAGGTTGATTGGTTGACAGGTACATAAAAAGAGCAGGAGAGATGGGATGTTGCATGGGGTACCAAAGTAGGGTGAAACAACAAGAGTTGATATGGGCAGAAAAAGGGCCGAGGAGGGTCGTGGAGGGCCGCAGTAGCATGATGTCCACATCAAGAAGCACAGCACCGATAAGTCAAGTTATGGCCCATTCTCCACCCTCATTCATGATGGCATCTCCCTACTCATCCGCTCACCATCCCCTTCCATTGTAAGGAAGTTGGGACACAAATAATATACTGTTGGGTTTTATTTCATAGACAATGTCGTTACATTTGCAACTCTTCATTGCTTCTTCGAACAAATTCTATTTTGTTGTTGTTAGTCTGTAGTAACTTTATGACATTTATATACCAATTGTTTGAACCTTCATTCTCCTCATTTTCTAGAAAGATGCAACTTTGTCATGCTCCGAGAGATTAACACCCTTTTCTCTCTTACCCTTAGACATGGCATTCAGTAAAAAACTTAACGAAAAATATTTCAATGTTTTCTTGAGGAAAAATAAAACGTCTTGGAATTTCTAAAAGAAAATTGCACTCTGCAATTCAAGTAAGAAGGGATCGTAGAAACGTCTCCCTTTTCGCCCATGTGATCTGTTTTTGTCTTCCACCTTTTGTAGTTTAATAATTGGCACCTAAACTCAGATTGTGAAGGAACTTTCCTGGTATATCAAAGCTAGCAAGAGAGTACACTGACAAAAAGAAGAATCAACAACTAAAAAGTTTCAATTATGGTAAGATAAGGCTGCGTCAACAAGCGTAAATCTTATTCAATTGAATCGATTGTTTATTCATCTCATGGTATAATCTTTTTTTTTGAAACTGGTAACTGTATTGTATTCCACATGAACAAAACAGTACATAGGTTGTACTGAAACCATATCTACAAAAGTACTCCAAGACTCTACTATTCTAATTCTATATTGAATCTAATACATCAATAATGGAAATAGTATCATCTGAGTAAAACCGATTACACAAAAAACAAAGCAATAAAATACAATTCAACTTGACCTTCGCACTCCATTCTCTATACTCTCAAAACATCCGGAGTTTCTCTCCTTCCATATTGCCCACCATATCTTTGACAGGGACAATTCTCCATCTATTTCGTTCTTTGCCCCGCAATCCCGCCTCTTCCCAACTCTTTAGAGCCTCGAAACCTTGCTAGGCATGGTCTA
>NW_026716099.1:0-19175 GCF_029784015.1 Lycium ferocissimum
TAATATAAAATATGTAGAAAAATAGGGAAAAAATTGCTAAAAAGATAAAGCAAATTGATGGATGAACATGCTAGCAATCAAGTATAAGTATAAACACAACCAAACTCACGAGTACCAATCATTAGCCAATCTCTACCTATAGTGAAGCAACTAAACCCAAGTGTGTCAAGTCTCAATAATCCTCAATCGCAAATCATCAACACCACAATGTACCATAGGAAAGGGTAAGATGCAATGCAAGGATGAATGCATCATGAATGCAATGATCAATGCAATCTTTGTACAACATGCCCCGAAATGAATACCTCTCCATGCCCCTGTCAGGACGATGGGGACCCCGAAGTCCATGTACCAGGCACTCCGCACACAGCCCAGAGATGACTTCAATATCCAATAAGTCTCAGAATTATAGATGTTTCCTTCTCATTTTCCATCGTCAATACCAATCACAAGCAATATCAATATGTCATGGAAATGAGTGTGAATGTTATGCAAGTGCAATATCAATGGATCGTATCAATCTCAAATCGTGCCATATATAGACACATATTACAACAATACCATCATCAAGTCAATACTTTACTCTATCCATGATAACGTCACGAAAAGTAAGACAACTGTAGCATGAATCATAACAGAATAACAACTATCAAGTCCAACAAAACATACGTGGCAACGAGCCAACAATCACAACAGGGCGGCAAGCCCGAAATCAAACAATAGTACCAACCTAAGCATTCCATCCCAACTGCATACCGGAAGGCATACATGCTTTCTTCCGTCAGGGTTTTAACTTAAGAAATAAATAGGATTTTGTCCCGTCACCTTGTCTGCAAGTGGGCCACGAGTCCGGCCACGCGGGCTCGCTGCGCGGGGCGACTCTCCCGCCGCCGCACTACCGACACAAATGATACTATCTCCGTCGTGACTCGCCATCCCCCCGATTATGAAAACAGCCGCTCGCGGTGGCTGGTCTTCCTCGCAAATCGGACTACCACGCGCGAGTCCGGTGCCGCCCGCGTGTGCACCAGATACCAGAATTTTGCTAGTTTTTCACTAAGTCCACCCCCAATCCGACAATCACCTGAGACCTCCCAGATATAAAATGAACATTAAAGCATACATAAAAGGATGCTACGGACTCGCTCGTGGCCCCGGAATTTCCATTGGAGTTCTATTATACCAGGTCAAAACCAAACAGCCAATGAACAACTTCTAACCAACAACCCAAAACACTCCCGGGTGCCTCGGGAACCAAACCAAACATACCCATAAGACACAAACAACCATCTAGACCTCTCGAAAATGACGGATTCCCCAAAAAAATCTGTTTATCCAAAAGTCAACTATTGGTCAAATATTTTTCACTTTAAGGCTCAAATTCACAAAAATCAACCTAATTCTCGCCCGATCACCTCGGGAATAGAACCACCCATCCTCGCAAGCCACAATCACGCTAATAGGGGTCGGGGAAGGGTCAACGAAGTAAAACGGGCTATGATGACCAAGCGGGTCGTTAAATCAAATACCAATTAAACAATCGCTTATCCTCGAGCGATAAGTAAAAGAACGGGGAAAGTGCCTGAATCATCAAACAACTTGGGATATCTGGAACACATATCAGACTCGGTCTCCTATGTGGCCTCCTCAACAGGACGATGCTTCCATTGTACCTTAATAGAAGCTATCTCTTTGGACCTCAACTTTCTAACCTGCCTATCTAGGATAGCGATAGGATCCTCCTCATAAGTCAGATTCTCATCAAGCAACACAGAATCCCAACGAACAATATAAGAATCCGGCTCGAATGGTATTTTTCAAGATTTGAAACATGAAAAACCTAGATGAACATCCTCACAAAGTCTGCGGCAAGGCCAACTTATAAGCAATCTCACCAACACGACTAAGAATCTTAAATAGACTAATATACCTTGGGCTCAACTTGCCCTTCTTCCCAAATCGCATAACACCCTTTATGGGTGAAATATTCAATAGAACCTGCTCACCCACCATAAACTCTAAGTCTCGGACCTTTCGATCCGCATACATCTTCTTCCTACTCTGAGCTACCAAAAGCTTTTCCTAAATAAGATTCACCTCATTCAAAGACTCTCTCAACAACCGCACTCCCCGGGTCGAACCTCAAAGATCATCAAACCACCCCTAGAGAACGACACCTCCTACCATATAAGGCTTCAAATGGCGCCATATCAATACTCGAATAGTAGCTGTTGTTGTATGTGAACTCTACCAAGGGTAAGAACTGGTCCCAATGACCACTAAAATTGATAACACAAGCCTTCAATATATCCTCGAGCACTCCGAATAATCCGGCTTGACCGACTCATCAGTCCGAGGACAAAAGCATTTCGAGGTCCAACCTGGTACCCAACTCACCAGAAAGTCCTTTCAGAATTGGGGAAGTGAAAATAGAGCCTCGATCTGAAATATTGGAGATAGGAACCCTATGCAAACACACAATCTCTTGAATGTAAATCCGAGCCAACTTCTCTGCAGTCTAAGCAACTTGAACCAGAATGAAATGCGCGGACTTAGTAAGCCAATCAACAATCAGCCAAACTGAGTCAAACTTGCCCAAGGTCTACAGAAAACCCACCACGAAATTCGTGGCAATCCTCTTCGACTTCTACTCGAGAATGGGCATCCTTTGGAGCATACCACTAGGTCTCTGGTGCTCATACTTGACTTGTTGACAATTCCCACACTGAGCAAAAAAATCTGCAATATCTCTCTTCATACAACCCATCCAGTAATGTTGCCTCAAATCACGATACATCTTGGTCGCCTTTGGTTGAATAGAATATCGAGAGCTATGAGCCTCCTCTAAAATCAAACGAATTAGACCATTAACACGAGGAACACACATACATCTCTTGATCCTCAGAATCCCCTCACTATCAAGCACGGTCTCCTTGGCCTCACCTCTCAAAACCATATCCCGGATCTTACACAACTTAGCATCATCAAACTGTTGAGCCCTAATCTGCTCCAAAAGATTCGACCTCGCCTCAACACAAGCTAAAACCCTGCCCCGATCTGAAACATCAAGGCGCACAAGACTGTTAGTCATAGTCTGAACCACCGTGGCTAAAGAATGCTAAGAAGAAATCAACCGAGCTAAACTGCCCATAGTCAAAGCCTTTCGGCTGAATGCACCAGCTACCACATTAGCTTTGCCGGGATGATAAAGAATGATGATATAATAATCCTTCAGAAGCTCTATCCACCGACGCTGCCTAGAATTGAGATCTCTCTGTTTAAACACCTGTTGAAGGCTGCGATGATCAATAAACACCTCACAATGGACCCCATACAGACAATGCCTCCAAATCTTCAAAGCGAAGACTACCGCTACTAACTCCAAGTCATGAGTAGGGTAGTTCTTCTCATAGATCTTCAACTATCTGGAAGCATAGGCAATGACCTTGCCCTCTTGCATCAACACAGCTCCCAAAGCAATACGGGATGCATCTCAATACACTAAGAGATCCTTACCCTCCACGGGTAATGCTAAAATCGGTGTGGTGGTCAATAAAGTCTTGAGCTTTTGAAATCTCTCTTCACAAGCATTGGACCACTAAAAAGGCAATGCTTTCTGAGTCAATCTAGTCAAATGCGAAGCAACATAAGCAAACCCTTTCACGAACCGACGGTAATAACTGGCCAATCCCACAAAGGCCGAATACGCCGCGAGTAGGCCTCGCCCAATCTCGACGCCGTCTCTTGGGATCAACCATAATCCTATCCTTAGACACCACGTGGCCCAAGAATGCTACTGAATCAAGCCAGAACTCACATTTCGAAAACTTGGCATATAACTCGTTCTCTTTCGACAACCCAAGGACAATCCTCAAATGACATTCATACTCCTCTTTACTCTTCGAATACACCAAGATATGATCGATGAAAACTATGACGAAGGAATCCAAGTACGGCTTAAAAATGCCATTTATCAAAGTCATGAAAGCTGTCGGGGCATTTGTAAGCACAAATGACACAACCAAGAACTCGTAATGACCATAACGACTGTCATGACCCAACCCGCCATGACTGACACCCAACTAACTCCTAGTGGACGAACCAACACACAACACATCTATCCATTCAAATTCAATTTTATATTAACCAAACTAATCAGTTATTACCCATTCAAACATCAAATGAACAAAATAAGTCATGTCATAAAATACTGAAATAAGTGCGAAAGTTCTAATTATTACAAAATCCCCAAAATCCGAAAGTCATCGTATAGGACTCTAATCTAAAACATATTTAAGGAATGAAATCTGAGAAATAAATCCATAATGTCCAAAATGAGAAAAGACATCATAAGAGAAGATCTTTGGGCGGCCTGGCATGGAAAGAAGCTCACCCTAAATCTATCAGTAAACGTCCTTCACGCTAGATGCGAAGGTGTAGCGCGTATCACAACCAGACTCAAAGCACGGAAGAAGGTGTATCGGTGACAAACACTATGTACCTAAGTAGATATCATAGCCGACTCGCATTAGTATCATGCATATCTAATAAAATAAATACAATAAACAAGCCAAATACAATGTAGACATGAATATCAAAAATCACAAGCAAGTCAACCAAGTGGTAATCACAATCAAATCACCAAGAATGTCAAGAATCACAATCACGTAAGTCACAACTTTAAATAAGTTACCACAATGACCACACTCCGGTACACCACGTTAACCGATGTCATCGTCAAGAGGTCATGACCCATGTGAGACCCATGATGTCTATGTACCACTCGTTCCGGAATACTCCTCGGACCCGAGCACAAACCTCGGCTCCATAACAAACCTCGAACGCGGGACATATCAACGTACCTCTCATTTCCAAAAATAACCTCGGACCACGAGCCCATAATTTAGGTCACATATACATTTACCACCAAGTATGTAACAATGTTTCTACCTTCTCAATATCAATACTCAAATCATCATTCCATGTCACAATACCGTCGGTAAGATCATATTAGCTTCTCATCACAATACATTCACGTTAATCAACACAATGTGAACGGTGGCACGAAGCCTACACAATCACTCAATCACAATCACATAGGAATTTAGCCACACAACATCATGCATGAAAACTATACATGTTTTCATCTAGAAAAATCACAAACATACAATCAACTAAGTCGGGATCACTAACTAATATTAATCTAATATAATAGTCTAATATATCTAATATAATAGAAAATACTAATATAATAGAAAAGAACCGGTCTTTTCTCTCGTATACTTTCTCTCTTGCCTCCGTTGTTGCTGGCTTTACGCAATCGGACGGATTATTAGATAGATATCCCTAACCAAAATCTAATTCAAGTAATCTTCCGTAACCTATCTTAACGTAGAGCCGGGATACGCAAGTCACTCCACTTACAATTTCTTTCCTTTCCTTAAAGCCTCCGAACGCTCAAAAAATCTAGAAATGTGAGGGCTAGTCCAGGTCACAAATACTCAAATCACAAGTATCAATGTTAGTTACCCTTCCTTTACCCTTCCTACATACGGATGATTTTCTAGGTGTTAAGCAACCTATCAAAGGCCTTAGCAATCATTACTCATCAAATTATAATAACATTCTATCAATATCTCCATTACGAGCAATTCCTATGGTCAAGACACCATTTTTATAGAACCCTAGGTCTCCGTTCCCTTAGTTTATGATTTCTAAGTGTTCAATTTATGATTAAGAGAAACTAACTCAAGCCTTTAGATGATAACTAAGTGATAATGACCATAACCCATCAAGTTTAGAAGGTTTATTAATATTCTAGGATTTCTATTTCAATTTCACCATTAAAGACCCACCAAAGGGATAACAATCATGAGGAAGAATGGAATGATAGAATGAAATAGATGGAACTTACCTCACAAGAGTTTCTTTCCCTAGCTTGGAATTACCTACCCTGTGCTTGTCGGGAAGTGTGTCGGGGTGTTTTCGTGAATAGCGAATATGAGACTAAGTTAAAATCCCGGGCTATCGTTTTCCGTCGACCACCGCAAATGTCATAAGGTCGCTACAGCTCGTCATAACGCCGCGCGTGGTCCGCTATAGCGATCAAGTGACCACTATAGCGGTCCCAAGGAATCCGCTTGACCGCTATAGCGGTCGGTCCACCGCTATAGCGGTACCGCCGCAGCGGTACTTCCACCGCCACAACGGTCCATTTTGGGCAGTGAGCTCGACTTTTTATCCAATTTTTTCCCCTATCATCCAACATTTCATCTGAGGCCTCAAAAACACAAAACAAACATGTACATAAACATAAAGACGCCCTAGGAATCCAACCGTGGGCTCGGAATTCCCAACGGAGTTCGAATTTCTATGTCACCCCCCGACGGACTCAATACAATAAAACAACAATGACAAGTAAGTCAAATTTCAGCTCTTAAATTTGCTTAAACCGAGTTCTTACCGACTCGTTCTACCCTTGGAAAGGTTCTATTTGGTGGGATGATCCTATATTTCCCATAACGACCGGAAGGGTTATTACACTGAGTTCTCAAGGCCGTCTTCAAAATATCCTCGCCTCTGAATCTTCAGCTGATGGTAGCCTGACCTTAATTCAATCTTTGAAAATACCGAAGCACCCTGAAGCTGGTCGAACATGTCATAAATGCTAGGCATAGGATACTTATTACGAAAGGTGACCTTGTTCAACTGACGATAATCAATGCACATCCTCATCATCCCATCTTTGTTCTCCACAAATAACACGGGAGCGCCGCAAGAAGAGACGCTCGGTGTTATAAATCCCTTGCTCAAATGATCCTGCAGTTGTTCTTTCAACTCTCTCAACCCTCGCTATGCCATCCGATATGGCAGACAAAAATAGACGACCCGTATCCAAATTAATACGTAAATCAATGTCACGAAGGCATACCCGCTAGAATCGTAAGTGGAATACCTCCGTGAACTCGCACACGATAGGCACTCGACTCGTGACGGGAGAATCAACATTAGTATCACGCACATGGGCCAAGTAGGCCAAATACCCCTTGTTTACTAATTTTTTCACAAGAAGAAAGGAAATAGACTTCTTCGGAGCGGGACTCGAAGTACCCCTCCACTCAAGTCTAGGGATCCCAGGCATGGCTAAGATGACTGTCTTGGCGTGACAGTCCAAAATCTCGTGGTACGGAGAAAGCCAACTCATACCCGAGATAATATCAGAATCTACCATATCTAATATCATCAAATATACCCGTGTCGTACCTCATAAAAGTAACTAAGCAAGAACGGTATACATGATCAACCATAATTGAATCTCCAATCAGAGTAGACATACGGATAGGTACATCAATATGATCACAAGTCAAATCCCAACCAATAGCATGATAACTAGGCACATATGAGAAGGTAGAACCGGAATCAAATAAAACTGAGGTTGCCCCATAACAAACAAAAATAGTAGTCGAGATCACAGCATTGGAGGCCTCGGCCTCGAGACTACCTGGAAACGCATAGAAATGGGCTCCACCATAGCCATTCTGGCCAGACTGCACTCTTCCCCTGGAGACTTGAGAACAGTCCTACCAGACTTATCCCCACCCCTTGACAAGTATGAACCACCGCGGCCAGACTGAGCATCGCTTCTCACTGATATACCACTCCAGCTACCAGAAGATGCCAGAGTCTTAGGGGTCTAGAATCGGGAACTTTACTAAGTCCTAACCTGTTTAGATCGGGTGCAATCTCTCGCGAAGTGACTAGGCTCTCCACAAGCATAACAAGCTCTAGATGATGGGGGCTAACGCACTAAGGCTGAAGAACCAAAAGGACTAACTCTATCGGTTGGTCGAGCAAATGAACTCTCAGAAATCTATCCGGACCCATAACCACTTCGCCTAGAAGGGCCACCAGACGATGCCTGAAGTGCTAACTGACCGCGACGGCTGGAGTATGACTGGTAGGTCCTGGAAGACTGACCTACGCCCCTAGAACTAGAACAACTGAACGCACCATACTGACGAGGTCTTTTCTCACTAACTCCTCCAAAAGATCGAGCCTTGGCAAACTCGGCACTCACAGCATGATCCATTATCATTTGGAAGGAAGACCCCATGGCCTCAAGCTAAAGACAAGCAATATGAAGTAGGGTCACAAGCCCACCCACAAATCTCTGAATCCTCTCTGCCTCAGTCGAAATCAATGGCGCTACATTTCGAGCCAAGAATAGAAAACGGGTCTCGTACTCAGCCACGGACATACCCTTTTGATGCAAGTGAAGGAACTCTTCCCTACGTTACTCTCTCAAAGTACATGGCACGTACTTATCTAAGAAGGCTCTCTAAAACTAGGTCCAGGTGAGTGGAGGTGAACCGCAGGTCTACCATCAATGAAGTACCTCAATCAAGTCTTAGCATGTCCGCGAAACTGAAGAGTCACATATTCTACCCCATGCATCTCCACAATGCCTATCTTATACAGCCTCTCATGTATATCCAAAATAAACTCATATGCGTCCTCCTATGTGCACCAAGAAATCTAGGCGGCTCCATCTTCAAAAATCTCCAAACAAGCTCTTGATCCCCAAGTGTCAAGACCTAGCCTGATACAGGCCTAGAGGCATCCTTAAGGGCTGGTACAACATCAATACATGGGGCCATGGCAGTAGCAAGATGCATCCCACGTGTCTGGCCCTGCTCAGGAGTCTGTGCCCCTACCATGGTCTGAGAACCACCTGGAGGAACCGACCACAGTTGGGCATCAAGATGAAGAAGGATGCGGGCCATAATGCCTTAGAAAGTCAGGTCTGACACGACCTCGGGTTGTGTCTGGGCTTGCCCCACGTCTCCCCCAATGTCCTGCTCTCTAACGGGCTGAAGAGCTGGCTGCTTCTCTGGCAGATACTCTAGAGAAGCTGATGTAGCGCGCCTTTGTCCAGCCGCAGGGGCCGGTGCAGCACCACGACCTATAGCTCGGTCGCGGCCTCTAGTGTCAGCCGCAGCAGTGGGCTCGGGCACCAACTTCCTCGCAATCGTAGCTCGTTTCCTCACTATTTGTGAGAGAATAGAAATGAATCAGATACCAATTCAAGTGTTCTAGATACCAAGTTGAATAAAGTAGCACGAAAGAATGAAAGAATTTCAAGTTTCCTAAATGTCTCATAGCCTCTCGCAGATAGGTACGGAGCTCATCGTACCGATCCGCAAGACTCTACTAGACATGCTCTTGTATTGGTAGAACTGATAACCTACGACTCTGATACTAACTTGTCACGACTGAATTTGCTAAATCGCGCAGGAAGCTACCATTTTTCCCACCTCCGTAGACGAACCCTTATCCAATCATACCTAATAAAGTAAAGCGGAAGAATAACATAATTATCAGTCTAAATCATATTAATATAATAAAAGTACGGAAGTAAAATAATACAACCCAAGGAATCCGGTCTGGGTGATACAAAAGCCACTATCATAATACTAGGAGTCTAGAATAATAATACAAGTCTCGAATACAAATACTGTCTCAGAGAGTAAGTAAAGACAAGTAATAGGAAAGAGTATCCGGGCTGTGGATCCGCCATGCATGCTCACCCTAGACACCAAACAGCAAGGCCTCAGAAAATCAGTCGCGAGGAGTAGAAGTAGAGCAGGTCACGTACTTTGCGCCCATAAAAGAATGCAGAAGGTAGCATCAGTACAAAATCTATGTACTAGTAGGTATCATAGGCCGACAACAGTTAGCTAACATATATAAACACAGAAATTGTAAGATGAACATGCTAGCAATCAAGTATAAGTATAAACACATCCAAACTCACGAGTACCAATCATTAGCCAATCTCAACGTATAGAGAAGCAACTAAACCTAAGTGTGTCAAGTCTCAATAATCCTCAATCGCAAATCATCAACACCACAATGTACCATAGGAAAGGGTAAGATGTAATGCAAGGATGAATGTATCATGAATGCAATGATCAATGCAATCTTTGTACAACATGCCCCTAGCGAAATACTTCCATGCCCGATGGTCACGGCCCATGGGGGACCCGTGAAGTCCATGTACCACCAGTCATTCCGCACACAGCCCAGAGATGACTTCAATATCCAATATGTCTCAGAATCATAGATGTTTCCTTCTTATTTTCCATCGTCAATACCAATCACAGGCAATATCAATATGTCATGGAAATGAGTATGAATGCTATGCAAGTGCAATATCAATGGATTATATCAATCTCAAATTGTGCCACACATGGACACATATCACAACAATACCATCATCAAGTCAATATTTTCCTCTATCCATGATAACTCATGAAAAGTAAGACAATCGTAGCATGAACCACAATAGAATAACAACTATCAAGTCCAACAAAACATACGTGGCGACGAACCAACAATCACAACAGGGCGGCAAGCCCGAAATCAAACAACAGTACCAACCTAAGTATACCTTCCCACCTTCATATCCAAAGGCGTACATGCTTTCTCCGATAATAACTAACTCTAAATATGCTGCGCTAACTAAAGTCTAACCAGAAGATAAGTCGCAGCCTACCTGGCAGCTGAGCGGGATCCACGAATAGTCAAACCTTCCACTTCTCCTTCCGAAGCGCTTCCAAGTATTCACGGTCTATGCATAATCGAATTTCTACGCTAGAAAATAAGAAAGAACGATACCCATATCTTTATACTCTCATTTGAATCAGAATAACTAAGGAGAATGGGGAAAATGGCCCACAAGGGCAAAAGGAGTATTTCATAAGTGAAATTAGCGACTCAACGTTCTAGATGATCAAACCCATTATTCAATTGCTAAATTACCTCAAGATTAGGCCAATTTTACTAAAAAGGTCAAAAACCCCAAATTGGGTATGAACCCTAACTTTTCCTCTTTCAATTTCTTAATAAAAAAGGAAGATTCAAGCTTAATGGGTACTAATCCATCAATTCCATGCTTAAAGAAGATTAATCCATCAACAAATCATGTTTTAATAGGCCAGAGTTCAATTAGTGACAAACTACCCAAAACCCCTCTTCTTATTTAGATTCTAGGGAATTTCTAGCATGGATTAAGGATTAGAGAAAGTAGATGAAAGGTAAATAATGAAGCCTAAAGGTTAAGGGACTTACCAATGAGAAGAATCAACCAAGAACACCCTAATTCGCCTCCAAAGTTGCTTAAATTAGTGAGAGAAGTGATGAAATTAATAAGGGTTTTAACTTAAGAAATAAATAGGATTCTTTCCCATCACCCACTGCAGCGGCCACGAGTTTGCTATGACGGGCCCGCTGCAGCGGTGACTCTCCCGCTACTGCGCTGCTACCACAGCGGATGCCATTCTGCTGTGGCAGCCATCCCTGATAATGAAATAGTCGATGCGGCAGTTTGTCTTCCGTAGTAGCGGGACTGCCACCACGAGTCTAGTGCCGCTGCGGTGGACACCAGACACCGAAATTTTGCTGGTTTTTCACCAACTCCACCCAGAAATCTGACAATCACCCGAGACCTCTTAGATACAAAATGAACATGCAAACATACATAAAAATATGTTATGGACTCACTCGTGGTCTCGAAATTCCCATCGCAGGTCTATTTGACCGGTTCAACATCCAACGGTCAATGACCAACTTCTAACCAACAACACAAAATGCTCCCGAGTGCCTCGAGAACCAAATGGAACATACCCACGAGTCACAAACGGCCATCCGGACCTCTCGGAATCGAATTTTTTTTTGAAAAAAGTCTATTTACCAAAAGTCAACTATTGGTGAAACGTTTTTCACTTTAAGGCTTAAATTTCTCAAAAATCAACCCAATTCTCGCCCGACCACCACGGGAATCGAAACACTCAATCCCGTGTGTCAAAATCATGCTAATAGGGCTCGGAGAAGGGTCAACGGAGTAAAAGAGGCTATAACAACCAAACGGGTCGTTACAGGGCATCTGGCCACGTCTTGGTAATTTCACTAAAGTTTTATAGGCTTTGTTTGGTGCGTAGAGTCTAGTGTATATGAATATACTATTGAAATGCTATTTCGTGTATATGGCTATGTATGGATAATTTACTTGTTTTCTTAAATAATTATTAAGTTTAGGTGTTCTCTAACCATATCTTTCCTTTTCCCCTCCTTTATTTTGCATGGAAATACACATGGGCCATTTGGGCAACCTCTCCACGAACCACTATTGGGCTAGAGGCCCAACATTATTTTTTTCTATCGAGTCTGACACTTAGAAGGCCCAAACATGGGTGAAAATGGCAACTGGTGGGCTTCGGTAGGCCCACCAGCCTAACTCTCTCATTTTTATTTCACGTTTGTATATGTATATGTAAAGATACTTGTTAAATATTGGAACCCAAGTGGATAGGACTTAGATACTGAGTAGAAGTAATTAGGAAACTTTAAATGATTTTCCAACTTAGACTTAATAAAGATAAATGATGCATGAAATGGGCAAACAATTTTCTTTAAATTTGATGATCTCCTTCTTTTAAAAGCTGGAAATGAAAATGAGATATACGGGCACTTATTGAAATTAAGAAAACAACAATTTTCAGGATTAAGTTGGTACTAAAATTGTTTTAGGGCTTCTTTTCTAAAGGCAACGTTTGGAACTGATTTGTGTACTTAGAAGGAATAGAAATTGATTTCAAGAAAAGAGTAAAAGTGTTACAAAAAATGATTTTCCAAACCATAGGAAACGTAAGGTTCATTTAAGGGAAACTTACACAAATAGCTACCTTTTAATAGCTTCTAACTAGTTATAGCTACAAGTTGAAGATTTACAACTTGTAGCTGCTTATGGCTGTATTTCAGTTATATCTTGCATTTTTTGAAATACAGTGAAATATAGCGAAACACAGAGAAATACAAAACACGTTAGAGTAAATTTAGGCTCTATTTTTGGAACATATTTCTTTTAAAAAATTCTGAGAGAAAAAATAGGCTATATTTTTGGAACATAATATTCTTTTCCTTTTTAAATAGTAAGTCAAATTAAATCAACTATATTTCACACAAATCATTGAAGAGTAAAATCAGGCCCTATTTATGGAACAGTAGAGTAAAATCATGCCCTATTTATGAAACAGTTTTTTATAAAATAAAAAAAAATATGGGGTTCAATTTAAAACTTCCCATAAATCACGCATAACGGTTGTTCTTTCATAAAAGCTTACGAATCTCTCTCAACTTGTATCACAATCAAAACTTTTTGAATTCAAAAAACACTAAAGAACTAAAAACTTCCAAAATACAGAAAAATATACACAGAAATATAATGAAATATGATTGATTGTTTAAGAAATATAAAGTTGTAATATGCGTATATACAATGAAATACAATAAAATATATCAGAAACTGTTTCATAAATTAGAAATACAAAATGCGTAAAATACAGCGAAATACAAAAGTCATGAAAACAAAGTGTAATAAAAATAGGCTCTATATTTGGAACATTCACTATATTTACACCAAAAAACAAAAAGATAAATACATTGAAATACAGCGAAATAGTATACTGAAATACACTGAAATATACTGAAAATTAGATATACTGTTTGTTAATACACTGAAATATATTGAATTATACTGAAACATTTTATCAAACACTTAGTGGGCATGAAGCTCCACAACTCTCATTAATGGTGTTCTCATGGGAAAGAAGCGAGTCGTCTCAGATTGCTACAAAAAGGACGTTATCTGGAGACTGCCTTACATTTGAAGCTGGAGCTACTAGAAGGAGTGGTGGCATATCATAGCAGTCAGATTGAAAAATCTAGAAAGCCTTGACATCTGCTCAAGCCAAGTTTTTGCAGCTTCAAATTCCAGATGAAGCTTTGTCCTTACTTTTGGGTATGGGCTTCAAAGAACGAGATGCCAAGAGAGTGTTGGTAACCTATATATTGCTCCCAAATGCACACGCAAGTATACGCGGTCGTACAAGTAATATATGATTTTTAAGTCCAGATATCGTACCTACAGAGACTTGTGATTAACTATTTATTAAATTAAACGATACTAATTATCTACACAAGATGTAAAATCTCAAGATATAATTATTAACTAACTAAAAGTAAAATAAAACAATTAATGAACTTCAACCAAGAAAGAGCGGATTTTTATCGGAGAAGAGATAGATCTAAGGCTATGACCACTAACAATCCAGTTGAGTCTTCAAATCGTACTACCTATGAGTTACTAGTTGACGTACGGGTTGATTTTAACTTTATGATATTCTTTCGAACTACTCTCGAGCCTTTAGATACTATTATAATGCCTATAGTCCTATGGTCGTCACTCGCCAGAGGTAACAAGAACGCATTTATTTCTACGTATCCAACTAAGTAGGGCTAAAGGGTATATTTCTATCCTCAGTAGCGAAACGATAATATCGAACAAACTCTATTTATTCTTATTACGTACGTGAATTCCCTCTTTCAAGTCCAATTCACGCACCACAGATAGTGTTCAATTAGTGATCAAGTAATTAAACAATTAAGCACAAGAATAAATAAGCAACCCAAAAATATGAAAAATTAATAGATAGAAACGATAATCAAACGTCAACTTTTATGTTTGAGCCAAAACCTTAGAACTAAAGAGTTTAGCTTCACATAGACATGGAAGAAAAATAACAAATCATCCGAATAAAAACTTCAAAATAAGTATTACAGAGAAGAAAAGGTAAACCCTGTAACTACAGTCTTCACGGCAGCTTCAAGCTCTCTCTAGGTCTAAAGTTCTGAACTAAGGATTTCAAATTATTCAAAGTTATATAAAAATTTATGAAATATGTATTTATAAGATACCAAAAAGCCTGGCTTTTAAAAAGCAAATCCAACTCGAACGCTGCCGAAAATTATTCAGAGAATTGTTTTGCGTGCGGGGGCAGTGCGATGCGTGATGATCACACTTCAACTGAAGCCTCCAATTTTGTTGAGCTCTCTTAGCTTGCTGCCACGTTAATTCCATGTGCTGCTAGGTAAGACTTCCTTACTTCCTTTAATTCTTTTGCACAATTTTAATCCTAATCATCACAGTAATCAGTATGTTCCCCTGTATCATTATTTTGTCTTCATTTTTCTTTATTTCTTTTTTTGTTTGTGATTTCAAATTCAACGTAAGCTTCCTCCAACTTTGTGACTTTCCACTTTTTATCCAATTTTGTTTCAAATTTCTTCATCTTTACACCGCTTTATTCCTACATAATAAAAATATAATATTAAACACAAAGCAATATAATTTATACTCAAGAAAAGATTAAAAGTAAATAAATGTGAGGCAACAATGACTAAATATATATTCCCTCTGTTTCAATTGATGTGAACCTATTTCCTTTTTAGTTCGTGCCAAAATGAATGACTTCTTTTCTAATTTGGAAACAAATTCACTTTATGAAATGATTTACAGCCACACAAATATTCTAGAATTATTTTGAGCCACAAGTTTCAAAAGTCTTCACTCTTTATTAAATATCGTGCCCAGTCAAATGAGTTCACATAAATTGAAACGGGAGTAACATTTAGGCCGAACATCACTATAATTATAAAAATGGTAAGTGACATGCCTTTACTATATTTTTTAACCTTAATTATCGTTCTTAATTACCTATAGTCCTAATCACTCTGGAACTTGGAAAGCGGAAAGCAGAAAGCAAATCAGATTCGGAATCTAAATTTGTTCTTTAGACGTTTTAGGTTAAACAAGGAGTATTTTTTATGTGTTCCTTGCTTATAAAAGAGGAGGAGTAGAAGAAGAAGAAGAAACGCCATTGAGGTATTCGCAACAAAATGTCAATGACTATGAAATTGAATGATGATTTAGTTGTGGAGATCATCTCTCACCTGCCTTTGAAGCTTGCGATTCAATGTAAACTTATAAGCAAGAACTTTAATCGTTGGATTTCTAATCCTAAATTTTCTCAAACTTTGTTCCAACATGATCAAAAGGTCTGGACACTAGCCTTCGCTTCTACATCACATGGCGTATCCCGTGACTTCCAGAAAATCTTCAGAAACCTTATTATCCCAAACATTCACCATCAGACTTCACTCTTTAGATTTTCAGTTGTGGCCGCATGCAAGGGTCTGCTTCTCCTAGTCTTTCATGAAGTTGGGACTTTCTGCGTGTTCAATCCTATAACCAGAGCCCATCAGTTGATACCATACCCGAAGCACTATGAGCATAGGAGAATTGGTGATGCAGGCTTATTTGTTGATTACCCTACTTCAGATCAATATAAATTGGTAACCGTTGATTGGCTGGATGAAGGAAAAGGGTATAATTTTCAGGTACTTTCATCGAAAGAGAGATCTGGATTGTGGCGTGAAGTCCAATTCAGAATGACGCCGGGCAGCAATATTAAACCTACTTGTGTGCCCGATTCTTTGCATTGGCTCACATCTGGTAACCGTGTCCTTGCTTTTGATGCAAAGAGAGAAGAAGCTACAATTCTTGACCCTCCTGAGTTCCTCAATATTCACAATAATATTCATAATAAATCCAGAAAGAAGGCCGCAGAAGTTAGGAAGAAGGCTTGTTCGTACCTACAAGCAGGGGCGGATATTGGGAGTTCCACCCGCAAGCTTCGCGAAACCCTATGTATAATGTATATAAACTATATACAAATATTTAAAGTGGCACCCTCACTACAAAATGAGTTAGCACTTTTTTTTTTTTTTTTTGATGGTGTTGAAAACATAAGTTTCCCCTCTTCCTTCGTCAAAAAAAAAAAAAAAAAAAAAACCTCTCTCTCTTCTCAATTCTCATCAAAGAAACAAACTCTTTCTTCTCAATTCTCATCAAATAAACAAACCCTCTTCAGGACAGAGACGAGTTACCAACTTGATACTTTCATATTTGTTCGTAACCTACAAGCAACAAATCAACAATGATTGCAGCATTCTCATATGATTGTGCGGAAGCATTGGTGATCAATATTTGCATGATTGGAGTTACATAAAGTTTGTCATCATTGATCATTTTTGAAACCTTGTCGAGGACAAAATGAATGATGGATATTTATGATATTAGTAATATTTGGAAGTTTTATGTTTTTCTCTTCATGTATATTGCTATAAATAAATGTTTCATCGAAAAGACGAATCCGAATCTGCATAATGACGGCAAATTAATTGAAACAGGTGCTACAAGAAATCAACAACGATTGCCTTATGATTGTAGTGAGGTTTCCCCACTTTGGAGAAAACCATTCGGTTTGTACTTCCAATCTATAGGTGCTATTCCTAGTAGTATGATATATCTGAAATTCTGAAATCAATACACTAAAAAAACCTGCAGTTTTTAACGAAGAGTATGGAATTCCTGGGGTCACGTATTCCTTCAAACCATCGTTAGCCCCCGTCCATGAGACACTCTCCAGAACAGTTGATGCTAAACATCTGCCAGGTATTACTGCAACGTTAGATGAGCTCAGAAGATGTATTACAAAAGGTATCAATTAGTTTCAGTTCAATTTTGTGTGTTTTTTTAGGTTGTGCACCATAGACCCTTGTGGTTCGGCCCTTCCCCGGACGGGGAGCTTAATGCACCGGGCGTCCTTTTTTGTGTTTCATTAGTTCTTGCTATCTCCCAAAAGAGACTAAAGGTGGCGTCCTTTTTTGTGTTTTATTAGTTCTTGCTATCTACCAAAGGAGACTAAAGGTTGGGGTTAGCTATTCCTGTCAAATTCAAGATCTTTGATTTATTTATTTTAAAGATTTTCCATTCCCCTTGTCGTCTCAACTGAGCCAATCAGCATTGTAATTGAAATATTTTGTGCCTTCTTTTCGATGTTAGTTCAGACAAATGCGATATAGCATAGTAATAATGTCAAAATGAGTTCTCACATGTGAATCTGTTTCCTATTTCTGATACTGGCTCTCGCTTCCTTCTTCCTGTTGACATGTTCACAAGACAGAAGCAAAATTGAATAAAACAAGTAAAATACAGTCTTTTTGATATCACCCTTCCAGTTCCACTCCAACCTTCCAGTTCCACTCCAATTCATATCATCTCCTTCCGCAGAAAAGACTGTTTTTCAAATTGACAATTAAAATGCTGGGTAAATTGATTAACGTAAAGTAGTATTATTTGAAATATCTAGTAGCAATGTACCCAAGTATCTAATTTAGGAAGTCCATAGAATTTGCATCTGAGTTTGCAATGCGGATCCAAATAAACTCACTTCTGTATCCAATAAACTTATCCTTAGTACAACAACAGCAACTACGCCTCAGTAGAGTGAAGGTGCCCAGGTCTTCCACTGTCTTTGAGAAGACGGCCATACATATAGGCTTAAACGGTTGCGACGTAGATAAGAGTGTTTTAGCATTTCATATTTTCTTATGATCTAGTGGCAAATTGTAATCTTGTAAGCACTAATTGCTTCTCATATGTAGCCTACTTCTGGATAAAACTTATGGGTTACCTGGTTTCATGATGGTTTTTTTTTTTTTCTTTGAAAATTTTTCTTTTCCATTTTTCGATGATAGCGAACCCGCAGCCGCTACCCTTTGGTTGCGTAAGGCACTCACTATTATGACATGTTTTAAAAAATAACCAGACATGTTTTAAAAAATAACCACTTGCAGTTTCAAAAACAATTTACAATATTATAGAAATAGCAGTTTGGGAGGACGAACCGGTTTCCTATTTCTTATACTGTTTCTCGCCAGGGGCGAAGCCAGCTCTTTGGATATGGGTTCGGCCGAACCTAGTAACTTTTATCCGAACCATATATTTGTATTAAAATTTTTGTCAAATATGTACAAATTATTAATTAAGAACCCAATAACTTTAAAGAATTAGAACCCCAAGCCCACAAGCTTCGAATCCTGGCTCCGCCTCTGGTTCTCTCTTCCTGCTTCGTGTTGACCAAGTTGTTCCCCACCAAAAGCGGAGGCTGTGTTCTTGCTAAGACGATTGATGGTAATTTATAGCTAAGCCAAAAAGAAGAAAGATCTACATATGGTGTTCATTGACTTAGAGATAGCCTGTGGTGTTCATTGACTTAGAGATAGCATATGAATACCAAGAAAAGGTCCTCTAGTGGGTGATGGAGAAAAAAGGAATTCATGTGAACTGTAACAACCCGACTCCTAATTTTGCTAAAACATGATTAGATTACAGTTTTGAAGTTTTGAATAAATCCATATCTATTTGGGACTTG
>NW_026716100.1:0-30450 GCF_029784015.1 Lycium ferocissimum
ACGTAGGAGTTCATTAGTATCATCATCATCATTGACATCATCATTTTCGTTATATCTATCCTTAGAGGATCAACTATCACATAAAAGAGGCAATAAAATAGTGAACGTATCTAGAATCGTAAACTTAGTAATCTTAGAGATAGAGGGCAAGGCAAACGGGCCAGATCTATGGGCACAGGCGGTGATTATAGAGGGGGATCGAGGCAGACATATTCTAGGCACTCAGGCCAGTCAGTGACGAGTGCACCTCCCCGATTCACAGGCAGGAGGTTTGATCGCTCTTTCTGTTCAGGACAGGGACAGAGTTTGAGGACCCCAGGTTCTCAGTTTGGAGGAGACTACAGTCGGGGAAGACCACCAGTTCCTCGATGCAGCCCGGTGCGAGAAAATTGCACTCGGGGCCGTATCGCCGGGCACGTGCTTGTTATGTTGTGGACGGTCGGGCACTTGATGCGCATTGTCCTTCGGTATGGCGCGAGGTAGGGTTCAGCCCATGGATCGACGGCGGGTTCCTCTTCGGTCGTCCTACGGGCGGACTCCCCGGACTCGGCGGGCGGGGGGGGGGGGGAGGAGCGGCCCGCCGGGTGTTACTCGGCCCCGCTTGTATGCTTTAGGCGGACGGCGAGGATCTCGGTCCTCCCCGGATGTGGTTGCGAGGTACATTGTTTGTGTTTCCCATGATGTGTATGCATTGATAGATCCGGGTTCCACGTTATCATATATTACTCCCTATGTTGCTAAACGTATTGGGGTGAAACCTGAGCCAATTCAGCCTTTCGAGGTGTCCACTCTGGTTGGTGATCCCGTGATAGCTAAACAAATGTATAAAGATTGCATAATTGTGATAGGTGATCGCCAAACCAAAGCTGATTTAGTTGAGCTGGAAATACTAGACTTTGATGTAATTATGGGTATGGATTGGTTGGCCTCATGCTATGCTAATGTTGATTGCCGATTGAAATTAGTTCGATTCCAATTTTCGGGAGAGCCCGTGCTTGAATGGAAAGGTAATACGGCAACTCCAAGAGGTAGGTTTATTTCCTACCTTAAGGCAAGAAAGATGATAGCTAAGGGCTATATTTATCATCTAGTCCGAGTTCATGATACGGAAGCAAAGTCTCCAACTTTTCAATCTGTTCCGGTAGTGAATGAATTCCCGGATGTATTTCCAGATGAACTTCCAGGCCTTCTTCCCGAAAGAGAAATTGAGTTTGCTATTGATGTGTTGCCGGATACCAAGCCTATTTCTATCCTCGCTACCAGAATGGCCTCGAATTGAAAGAATTAAAGGCACAGTTGAAAGATTGCTTGAGAAGGGGTTTATTAGGCCCAGTTCATCACCGTGGGGAGCACCAGTCTTATTTGTGAGAAAGAAAGATGGCTCTCTATGAATGTGTATTGATTATAGACAGCTGAATAAAGTGACCATAAAGAACAGATATCCTCTTCCGAGGATTGATGACTTATTTGATCGCCCTACAGGGTGCCAAGTGGTTCTCAAAAAATCGACCTGAGATCGGGCTATCATCAAGTGAGAGTTAAAGAAGAAGATATTCTCAAGACAGCTTTCAGAACGAGATATGGCCATTATGAATTCCGAGTGATGTCGTTTGGGCTAACTAATGCTCCGGCAGTGTTCATGAATTTAATGAATAATGTATTCAGGCCTCTTTTGGATTTGTTCATGTCACACCCTAATTTTCGTTAGGGCGTGATGGGCACCCGACCCTTACCTAGGGCCGAGCGAACCCGCTGACTCGCGTAATACTTGTAGCCATACTGGGCCCTTAACCAAAACATAAATACATAATGAAAGTTTTTCGGAAAACAACCATGCTTTTCATTTTTTTTTTTCAAATAAAATCTGTAGTCGTAAGAAATCTGTAATATAATGCATACAATACATCGGCTTATAGAAAACTTACAACCGACATCCTATGCATATGACTGCGTCGCAAAGTCTCTAACATAGAAACGGTCGGCATATCATAAATGCTCGACTCGAAAAGCGGCACTCCGGAGGAAATGGAGCTCGCCAATCCAGTGGAACATCTTCTACTAATATCTTGACCATAAATGGGTGTACAACGCGACATGAAACGCGACCCCGAAGAAAGGGGTCGATGAATATATACTGAGTATGTAAAGCATGGAGTACAGAATACAAGGGCATAACCGAAGTAAGGGGTACAGAAAATGAGCATAGTAACCAGAATACCGAAGTGCTAGCATCTGAAATACAAATCAAACATGGGAGGTACAGAGGACCAATATGATAATCAGAATGTCAAAATGCTTAGCTTTCTTTTAAAAAAAACATTTCTGTCTCATATATATGGAAAATAGAACATATCATAGTAGTTGACATTAACCGATGTGGGATTCGCCTAAACCAATGTGGGATTCGCCTAAGGCGGCCTTACGCTCACCACCCCCCCCCACTTTGGGACTCAGCGTGCCTGCTGAGGTTTGCCCCACCATTGGGTTTGCCCCACCACCGGCTCTGGAACCAACTGATCGTATTCCAGAATACATATATATCTAACATATAACGTGTCCCGGCCCTCCATTGAGGGACTCGGTAAACAGAATCGTCACATTATCCTATCATCACATTAGACAGAATCATCATATTATCATATTGTCAGATTATCATGTCATCAGAGCAGAATCATTATATTATCAGATCATCACATTATCAAATCATCAGATCATCAGATTATCATATCATATACCCTATGCGGTCCGTAATGGGACCCGGCGGACAGAACGTGGTCGCCCCTCCTGCCTTGGGCGCCACAACTCATCATACTTCGGAAGTTTTCATATCTCCGTCTCTCTGTCACACATCATCACATCATATCACATATACACGGTACCCGGCCAAAAGGGGCTCGGCGTACCGGACACATCATACTTCGGAAGCATATTATAATATCAGACGCTCATCATACTTCGGAAGCTCATCATACTTCGGATTGTGCGCACGATAGTAAAGCAGGGACTCGGCGAAGAAGTAACAAAAGTGTGCACGAGCAGAATCGTGAGATCTATATGCCATTCAAAATATTTACACAGATTCCATACAACAATCAAACGAATTATCATTTACAAGCCAAAGCAATAGTCAAGTCAAATTCCTTCCGAATGCTACTCGGGAACATATCAGATGAAACTTTAGCAATCGGAGTTACGTATCAAAATCATATGCATACGGATTCTCATTCCAAACTTAACAGATAAGTAAGTGATCATATTCAGAGGTCGGGGGTCAAAGTGATAGCCATATTAAGTTTTATTAACAAGTTGTTAGAACTATACAAAGGAACGTCTTGCGGGCCCACGGGCAAGTATCAAACCGATCCGAGCCCGCCTATGGAGGCTAAGGTCATTATACACTACAGAACCTCCTACGATCATATCAAGGCGATCCGAGCCCTTCTGTGAAAGTTACGGGTGTTCGTAGTTACAGAGCCTTTTAAGAACAAAATCCTTTTTACAACATTTATTATCCAATCATGCAAAAGACATAGAGACCATAATTTTACTACATTAAGAATGTGAATATCAAGAAGTGAATAAGAATCATGTACAGGCTCGGATCGTAAGAATGGAGTTGCCCCGAGGCTCGTGTCATAGCCTACTTACACTAGGACATGCCAAAAGAAGGAAAGGTTGAGCTTTACATACCTTGGCCGCCCTCTAAGCTAATCCGACTTACGTCTCGGCTTCTCACGATCCATGATAATGTCATTAGACATCCAACATTAGCCATAAGCATCGAAGAACAAAATTCCAAGCCGTCACTTTATCTACAGAAATTTGCGGCGGCATTTCCCTACAACTTCCAACAACCCCGAGAATTCATCTCGGCCAAATCTTCAACAACAATACCAACAATCATTCCAACAACATTAATAAATAATTTCAAACGCATTCTAACATTAGCAATTCTTCTTTACATAACTCATCAACATCCCATTTACATTCAAATAAATCGCATACAATCAAGCCAACTTCATTGATCATACGTTCAAGTATTAACCCGAGACCATTCAAACACGATTTAAGAGCATTCCAAGCAATCTATACAATATTCAAAATAATCCATCCAACACACCATTGGACCCGAAATCACCAATTTCCATAGGAACAACAACAATACATTTCTTCCTTCCAAATTCATCAATGGCACCCATAATCCACACATTTACAAAAATATTTCTATAAATCCAAGAAACTATGTCAAGATCACATTAACTTCCAAAACAGTCCACAACGATTACAACTTCCATTTGAACCATCAAACCTTCATTTTCATCATAGAATCTACCATAACGACAACCAAAAACACTAAATAAAATTTCATTCATTCCTTGTCACCAAAACAGTCCATTCACGGGTTTATCATCAACATCATAATTTAATGAATTCCATTCGTTTCTTCATACAACAACACGTCCAAACCATCTACAAAAGATGCAAAAGAGGATAGAATCTTACCTTCTTCCACTTGCCTTCTTCATTCTCGGCTAGGTTGCTCCTTGCAAAACAAATGGTTTTCTTCTTCCAACAACTACTCCACATGATAGAGGACCTTCCATTTGGTTGAAAATCTAGGAGAAAATTATTGCTTTCCTTCAATTTTCCATGGTGCCAAATTCGGCCATACATGGCCGAATATGTTGCTCTTCTTTTCTTCAAGTTTCTTGAAATTTCTAAAGTGGAAGAATGAATTGTCTTGTTTGGTCATGACTTATATATGTATATATATAGGCACATGGCCGGTTTGCTCCTCTCTTTTTCTCTTGTTATTTCTTTTTTTTTCTCCAAGTTTCTAGAATTTTTCTTAAGCTACAAAAGATGAATTCTTCCTTGCCTTAGTCATCTTTTAATTACCTATCTTATGCATCCATTTGGCCATGGTCCACTCCACCTTGGACGGCCACCTTGGCCTTTTGGCCATTCCATGAAATTATTTTTCCCAACTTATAGCCTCCAATTTTTCTTATTCCAAATTTACCCTTAATATTTCATGCCATTTATACTTGCAAGCAACTTGTGCTTTAAAACAAAGTCAGAACATAGCCTTGTCCTTAACTTTCCGCCACTAGCTCGGAATGTCCCAACGTGCCAAATACGGGATATAACAGTTCATGATTGTATTCATCGATGATATTCTAGTATATTCTCGCACCGAAACAAAACATGCCAATCATTTGCGTATTGTTCTTGGAATTCTTCAAACTCGGGAATTGTATGCAAAATTTTCAAAGTGCGAGTTCTGGTTAAATCTGTGACATTCTTGGGTCATGTTATTTCAGATGATGGCATTAGAATCAACACTCAAAAAATTGAAGCTGTGAAGACTTGGCCAAGGCCTACGACGCCTACAGAAGTTCGTAGTTTTCTAGGATTGGCGGGTTACTATAGAAGATTCATAGAGGGCTTTTCGTCTATTTCGGCCCCGTTGTGAAGCTAACCCGGAAGTCGGCTAAATTTCAGTGGAATGATGCTTGTGAGCATAGCTTCCAAGAGTTGAAGGACAGGTTAACCTCAGCTCCAGTCTTAACACTTCCAGAAGGGCCGGATGGCTACGTTGTATATTGCGATGCTTTCGGTGTTGGGTTAGGATGTGTACTAATGCAGCATGAAAAAGTCATTGCTTATGCTTCAAGGCAGCTGCAAAAACATAAAAAGAACTACCCAACTCATGATCTCGAATTGGCTGCAGTTATTCATGCATTGAAAATGTGGAGACACTACTTGTATAGTGTGCATGTTGATATCTACACAGATCACAAAAGTCTTCAATATATTTTCAAACGTAAAAGAGTGAATCGGCGGCGGCGAGTGGTTAGAATTATTGAAGGATTATGATATGAATATCTTATACCACCCCAGAAAAGCAAATGTAGTAGCTGATGCGCTTAGCCGCCGATCAATGGGTAGCTTATATGAAGTTCCTTCGGAGAAGAAAGAAATGATCCATGAACTCCATCAACTAGCCAATCTTGGAGTACGTATAATTGACTCAGGTGATACAGGAATTAGTGTTAATGATCCCACAGTTTTATCCTTGAAGATGGAAGTAAAAGAGCGACAATATGAAGATCTTCAATTGAGTCATTATAGAGATGTATGTCATGCAAAAGAGAAGTCCCCATTTGAAATTTCCATAGAAAGAGTTCTTAGATACCGAGGCAGGCTGTGTGTTCCGAACGTTGCAGAATTATGTCGTCAAATTCTAGAGGAAGCCCACCATTCTCGGTATTCTATCCATCCAGGAACAACAAAGATGTACCATGATCTCAAGATAATGTATTGGTGGGATGGTATGAAAAGAGACATAGCAGAATTTGTAGCCCAATGCCCAAATTGCCAGCGAGTGAAGATAGAACATCAAAGGCCAGGGGGATTATTACAAGCAATGGAAATTCCTACGTGGAAATGGAAAGTGATCAATATGGATTTTATTGAAGGGCTAACTCGTTCACGAGGCAAATATGATTCTATATGGGTAATCGTGGACAGACTTACGAAAGCAGCTCATTTCCTTCTAGTCAGAACCACCTACTCAGCAGAAGATTATGCGAGGTTGTATATCAAGAAAATTGTGAGGCTCCATGGTACTCCGGTATCCATTATTACAGACAGAGGAGCACAGTTTACAGCCAAGTTCTGGAAATCTTTTCAAGAAGGTCTAGGTACTCAAGTAAGGCTCAGCACATCATTTCATCTGCAAACCGATGGACAGGCTGAGCGTACCATTCAAACTTTGGAAGATATGCTAAGGGCATGTGTTCTAGATTTTGGTGGTACCCCTAATCGAATTTGCCTATAATAATAGCTATCATTCCAGTATCCAAATGGCTCCGTATGAAGCTTTGTATGGAAGGAAGTGCAGATCTCCAATTGGATGGTTTGATATCGGAGAAGTGCAATTAATAGGCCTCGAATTGATTCAACAAGCTGTAGAGAAATTTAAGGTGATCCGAGATCGATTATTGACAGCCCAAAGTCGCCAAAAGTCTTATGCGGACAACCGCCGGCGAGATTTAGAATTTCAAGTCGATGATTGGGTGTTCTTGAAAGTATCACCAATGAAAGGGGTGATGAGATTTGGCAAGAAAGGAAAGTTAAGTCCTCGATATGTAGGACCCTACAAAATCATCCGCAAGGTAGGTCAAGTGGCGTATGAATTGGACTTGCCTTCAGAACTTGAATTAGTTCATCCAGTATTCCATGTTTCAATGCTCCGCAAATGTGTTGGAGATCCCACAAAGATTGTGCCGGTAGACGATGTTCAGATCACATAAAAGCTAACCTATGAAGAAGTGCCTATTGCAATACTAGACAGGCAAGTACGGAAACTTCGGAACAAGGAAGTAACTTCAGTTAAAGTCTTATGGTGAAATAACAACCGGGAAGAGATGACTTGGGAAGCGGAAGAGAAGATGAAATCCACATATCCGCATTTATTTCAGCCCCCAGAGTAGATCTAGGATGAGGCATCGAGATTATAAGGTATGTATACTTTTCTTTTATGCATATGGGCCGTGCGTGGCCAATTTATATTGCTGTTGTATTGTGGCCCTGTGAGGCAATAATATTATGGGTTGTTATGACAGGATGGTAGTGCCATTTACAGGGGAAACTCTGGCAAAATTTTTCTAGAATTCCTAATGACTTAACATTCGGGGACGAATGTTCCAAAAGGGGGGGAGAATGTTACACCTGAAAAATTTCCCCTTAACGTACAGTGAATAGACTCACGAAGGACATGATGTATACGAGGTTTAAACAAGTAAGAAATAGTAATTGATGATCCTAATTAAGATTTTCAAAGACATTCGAGTTGAGGAAAGAAAGTTGTTAAGGAAAGCGAGTTATAAGTTAGTGTGTCGGGCAAAATGTTGAGTATTGAGTTAATGATGCCGTAAGGATGTTGTGGAGAAGAGTTATAACGTCCCTTAGATTGCTAATGAAGTGATAAATAAGTGCTAAGAAGGTTCCATAAGGATTGGAGATCAAACGAAACGACGGGAACAATTCGGAATCGCGAGTTCCACGACCATGTTCCATGGACGGCATCATGATCCATGGACCGTGGATGTGTCCGTGGAACTGCCGGCAGAGAAGATGGCTGGCTGGTCATGAACCACGACCAGTTCACGGCCCAGCACAAGGTTCCACGGACCGTGGAACAGTCCGTGGAACTCCCAACGACTGAAATGTTCTAAGTCTTTATATGTGATGCCCACTTCATTTATTTCATTTTCCATCAACTTCTTTCATCTCTCAAGACCTCTAGAACTTTCCACACATTTCATCCATAATAAAATCAAGAGAATCAAAGATCAATAACAAGATTTGAAGTGAATCAAGTGAAGGAAACCTCATTAAAGTCATCTAAGTCAAGAAATTTCAAGAAAGGTGAAATAGGGTTTTGGTGGAAAAGGTGTATTACCATTCAAGGCTTGTTCCTCCATCATCTAAGGTGAGTTTCATGATCTTCCCATGTTGTTTGAAGTATTTTTAAGTTGAAACACATGGATTGTAAAAGAGTATAGAAAATGGGTTATAAATGGGTGAATAGTATATCATTGTTGAGTAGTAGTTGGTTTGAATCATGAAAATGGATATGTGAGATTATAAATACATTATAAATAATATCTAGAACATGGAATGAGTATTATATGTGAAAGAATGTGATAGTGGACTTTGTTCATGACTAGAAAATTGGAGTGGAATTGTGAAACGTGAATAATGTAAATGATGACGATTGTTGCTAGCGATATTGGGATTGTGTTATGAATGTTGGGAGTTGATATGGAATATGGCGGAAAGTAGTATAAACAAAGGAAATGCTGCCCAATTTTCTTTAGCCTTAAGAAGCACGTTCTTGTAATTGCGTAGCTAACGACAATACGAACTCTCTTGAAGGTAAAGACGTGAGCATTAAAGGAGAATGAGCAAGCAATAGAATAGTTAAGCGACAAAGGTATGTGAGGCTCAACTTTTCTTCCTAAGGCATGAATCCTATGTATGAATTCCCTCTTTCCTTACGAGTTCCCTATCTTCAAGAAAGTTAAGAGTCCTCGTTCATGAATAGCTACATGAGATAAAAGGCACGACATGAGTACGATAACGAGAATAATAAGCCAAAGTCTAAATACTCTAGAGCCATGACATGATGTTCCTATAAAGCTAGTGATGCTAATTATAATCTATTGATGTTGATCATTGTATACACTCACCTTATGCTTGTTCCTTCAAGGTGGGGCAGAATGCGTATGAATGCTCCGTGATGAAATCGGGGGTCCACGACCTTATGTCACCCCGACACAGCTATAGTTTCTTTCAAGTTCTAATGTGTAATCTGATGATATATGTATAATGATATTAGTGATGAGTCTATGATATGTGTGATGACAAATGCATGATATGTACGATAATATGATTCCACCGTGCCTAAATGGCCGGGTATGTCACCGCTAAGGCGGGCTGCATACGATTCCACCATGCCTAAATGGCCGGGCATGTCAGCGCGCGGGGGCGCTATGTTTACACCGAGCCTAGGGTCGGGCATGACACCACTAGTGGGCGGCATATGATGGTTACCCACGCGGGTTAACGACATGATGATGTATGATTGCTACGACGATGCATGTATGGTATGATGATGTATATGTGATATGATAAGGCACACGTTATGATAATGCACATGATATGCTTATGTATGATGAATGTATATGACATGTATCTATACCTAAAAGAGTACACAGGTTATACCCTCATCTCATGACTTATGACCTCCTTATTATGTTTATTTCATTCCTGCCTTACATACTCGGTACAATGTTCGTACTGACGTCCGTTTTCTTTGGACGCTGTGTTCATGCCCACAGGTAGGCAGGGAGATGGTGCAGATCCATAGGAGCTAGTAGCTATCGTGAGAGCACTCTATTTTTCGGAGGTGCCATTGATTATTCTTTTGGTACATATATGTATATATTCATGATTTGGGCACGACGGGGTCCTGTCCCATCCATATGTCTAGTACTCTAGTAGAGGCTCGTAGATACGCAGTGTGGGTAGTATGGTCCCATAGTCTTTATGCACATGCATGTATATATATTATTTTGATAGCCAAAGGGCTTGTGTTTATAAAGGTAAATATGTTTCAAATGATGATAGTTTCTATGATCATGCATATATATGTATATTGTGATGAGAGCATATGAGTAATAGAATGAGCGGTGTTCCATGGTTAGCCCCGGATACCCGTCATGGCCCGTAGCACGGGTTGTGACACCTAGCAAGGCTTCTAACACATGGGTATCTTGATTCTTGCCTCTTGATATTTAATCTCCTTTGGATTTTGGCTTGGATTAGTTTATGGAGTGGAAGAGAGGGTTTTTGGAGAGCCTTTGGATCTGATTTGGTGAAATGAAATGTCCAAATTAAGTGGAGTAAATTCTATAAAGCGGAACTTAAAATCCCGTCGGGCAATTCTGCGCCCATTTTGACGGGCCGTAAAAATTCCTATGGACCGTCAGAATGGTCCGTAGAACTGCCCAGTCAAATATGGTTCACTGTGACCATTTGACGCCAGGCTGGTGCAATTTGACGGACTGCAGAATTTTCTGCGGGCTGTCAAATGGTCCTCAGAAATTTTCTACTCAGACAGTCTATCGTAAAACATGCGTAACTTTTTACTCAGCCATCACATTGACGAACGGTTTGTTGTGTTGGAAACTAGACTCGATGAACTTCAATTTGGACAAAAGAAACACACCAAAACTCCTCATATTGCAGGAGATATACTTTCCCCAATCTGGACCAAAATCCTGTTCGAAAATTTTGCCAAATTTTACCAAAGTTCCCACAAACTCCATTCCTTTATTTGTTTGTTCTTAAATCCTTCCATAGCTCATTTCATGGGCTTAAACCCCTTATAATCATAATATGGGAACATGTAATCTCATATATCCTAAGGTAACTCCCGTTTCCACGATTAGAACAACTAACGCCTAACAAATCTCAACGGACGAAACTACGAGGTGTAACAGTGGTACTGACATTTAGTGAGGTGGATGCCACGCGGCATGCCACCTCAACGCCGCTAACACATTTTATCCCCCCTTTATTTGTTCTTCCACTACTAAAACTTCCTTCCCCTCCACCGCCATTACTGCCACCATCAGTAAGAACAAATTATGGTGAGAAAGGAAAGAGAAGTAAGGCTCAATTCTGTCAGATGGGTCTACAGAGAAATCGATTTTTTTCCAATCAAACACAGTAAAATCAACAAGGACTACTAGTGTTCTTGAATTCTATGAAATGGGTCTCCAACAAAATCAATCTTTTCCCCTTTTTCCTTTTACAATGCAGTGCTCACCAAATGGGTTCACACGAAAAATATTACTGTTACAATCCGCTTTTATGTTCTCGCATAAAAAGTTCTCATAACTTTGGCTCTTTGTCGTGAACAAACAGAGTCGCCACCTAATTTATTGAATGAGAATTAGGAAACCAGTTTAAAGGTGATTTTTTTAAAACAAAACCTTTAAATAAAAATCCAGAGAAATGGGTAAAGGTTCTGGTGATCCCCCGGGGAAGGTGTTAGGCACCCCGGTATTAAGTATTCGCCAAATGCGGATTACCTACGGATCTAACATTTTATGGCTAAAAATTGTAAAACTTGTTTGTAAAAATGTGTTTAAATAGCCATATGTATAAGGTTTGAAAGAGGCATATCATGGTTTTAATTAAAAATGGAAGCATATATTATTTTATTTTATTTTTTGGAAAATGAACTTTTTAGGTTGTCGTTTTACTTTTGAAAATCATTTTTAGAATTTAATTATGTCCTTAATTCAATTAATGAATTAATTCTATAATTGGGCTAATTATGAAGGAATTAATACCTTCAAATGAGCAAGGCTTATTAAGACTTTGAATTATAAGTATAATCTAACTTCTTAATTCGTTAGTGAATTCACTTATTTATAACTCAAAAGATACGAGAGATCTTTAAGCTATTTCAACAAGTGTTTTAACTTTGAAAATCATTGTGTTTAGCACTTTAATTATTTCATTAATCCAACTAGTGAATTAACTTAATAATTTGACTAATTTAAGCTTTGTTTGATTATTCATGAGTTCTGGATTTTGAATAAAATATTCAACTTCTTGAACTCTTCACGCATATCCTCGCTTTTCTTTCGAAAAATCTGCTTTTGAAACAAATTGCACTTAGGCCTTAAAACTTGATTTGAAAGTTGGAAATCAATAATATGAGGCTTAAAGCTTTCTAGAAAAACCCGTTTGAAAAAAAATGGAATCTGAAGCATGTTCCCATCAAATTAATTCTTATTAATTCTAAGAGATGTTGCTTCTTAGATTTTCTCCAAGGAGTTTACTTTGTTAAAAATTCAAAGTTCTGGATGTACTAGAAGCCATTTGAAGAATGTTCTTTTTTGTGATGCTTAATATAAATGTATACGGTAAAATTTGGATTAATGCTAGACCGGTGAGACCGGGGATCAAGGGAATCGAGAAACAAGCACGAACGCTTAGACCGGGGGCATTGCATCAAAAGTGGTTGCTCAGAAGAAGTCGGAGGAAAATCGTAAGGTCCGGTTTCTCTGTGGCCGAGTTGATCCTGGCCGTTAGTCCGGTTTCTCCATGACCGAGTTAATCGTGGCCGTTAGTCCGGTTTCTCCATGGCCGAGTTGATCGTGGCCATTAGTCCGGTTGATCAGTTATTCAATTGCCACGTGTCAAGACCGTTCTGCCACATAATGCTGCCAATCGTACGGGTGTCAGACCGTACAACCCAACCTTATCCTTTTAGGGCTTTCTTTATTTCAAAAGGGCTTTATGTTGTATGAGAGGCCCATAGGGCAAAACTATAAATAGGGGACACTTCCCTACTTTTAAGGGTTAGATTTTCCGATCTAAAACATTGTAATAGAATTTATATTGAAGCGCTCTCTCTCTCTCTCTCTCTCTCTCTCTCTCTCTCTCTCTCTCTCTCTAATTTTGGTCCGGATTGTAGTGTTCTTTGACTTGATTCAACCAATACGATATAGTACCGCAATATACGTATATATTTAGCTCAAATCCATAATATTAACACATTCATCCAAGTTATTAACACATATATTTATATATAAGTCATTATACACGAATCCACATATATATTCCCCTAAAAATCAAAATAGATCAAAGTTTGTCCACATATCTTATACCTCACTTACAAATTCAACTTATTACCTAATTTCGGGGTAAACAGTTTGGCGCCCGCCGTGGGGCTAGGATAATAGTGGTCTTTGATCTCCTTTAGATTTTGATCATTTCCATTATGACTTAGGGATTGCATTATTTTTTTTGTTGAATATTTTAGTACAATGTCATCGTTCATCTCACATTTTGTGTTATTTTTTAAAAAAATCTTAATTAGATAGTTGTATCTTACTAGGACTAAAAAAATATTTGAAACACAAGTTATATATTTTGTATGAAAACAAGTAAAACCCGAGAAAATGGACTTTTATTGATATAAGCAAGGTCACGTCAACCGGAATGAGATAAGAACAACGAGATTGTGGTCCTCCCTTAAACCGGTGATAACATTGGGCTAGAAAAGTGAAGCGACTTAAAACTCCGCACCCACCGACCCAAACGAGTTGATCGTGGCCGTTGGTGATTCGAGGTTGATCGGGCCGTTAGTCGTTAATCGTTATAAAATCGCCACGCGCCAACATCGTGAACCATTGTACCGACGACCGTGCGGTGTCGGACCGTACGTCCCAACTTTATCCTTTTAGGTTTTCTTTATTCTAAATACTTTGTTGTATACAAGGCCCGGATACACAAAACTATAAATAGGGGGCATTTTCCTACTTTTAAGGGTTAGCTTTTTCAAGATCAAGAACATTGTAATAGAAATTATATATTACCTCTAATATTATCGGTGGCATTTTGTGCTTATTCTTCCAATATAGTTGGCTTAATCATAAACATTTGTATCTTGATTCGAATCAAATGTTGTTCACATACATATTATAACACGCAAACCTATAATTATTCCCTATAACCCCAAAATAGATTACGCAATCCTAGCTTACAAATTCAATTGGTTGCTAAATTCAAAAATGATGGCGCCACCCGGGGCTAGGATAATAGTGGTCTTTTAATCTTGGCTTCTCTTTTACCCGTTAAGTCTTAAGAATCTTTTGTTCATCTCTCGTGAAAACGGACCAAATGGCACGGATGGTCGTCAACAACAATGAGATTGTGGCCGAAAATGAGAAATGGGCTACGGGGCTTACCGCGAGATCCCATCGACCCAAATTCCGTTGATTCGAGGGAGGGCCTCAACCGGCAACACCGTGAACCGAGGGAGAATGCGATCGAACTCACATCGGTTACTTTGTCCCGCCCAAGCGGAAAGTAGACTCCGGATGATGTTAACTTACGTTTAATTTTTAAAATGTTGCAGAACGAGAGAATTATTATAACGAGCAAGGAGTCGCGATCGAGCCGGGCATAAAGTAAAAATGATGATACGACCCCGGAGAGGACGAAAGGTGGGCTCCCGATTCCGAAAGGACGGATGATCGAGAGTAACATGGTTCGTCGAGCCTTTTCGAAACGTTGGTGAGCGGGTAGACTCGAGAAGAGGGTGGAAACATATAACTCTCGGGTCGATCCGGGGGCTCCCCGAAAGGAGGTTCGAAGAGGTACAAGGCCTTTTCCCCGAGTGCGGCTCGAAATGATCCGAAATCATGGGATATCGGAGAAGTATGATCGCACAACCGACCCTCGGGAACACGTGACTTCATACACACACTTGTGCCATAAAAGGCAATGACGTCGAAGAGGATGAAATTGAATCCGTTGTTAAAAAAGTTTGGAGAAACTCGTCGAAGGAGCATTGACTTGGTACGACCATCTACCCGAGCATTCAATCACTTCTTTCGAAATGCTCGCGGATGCATTCATAAAAGCTCATGCCGGTGCCAAAAAGGTGCAGGCCCGTAAGGCGGATATTTTTCGCATAGCCCAAAGGGATGATGAGTTATTACGAGAATTCGTCAACCGGTTCCAAAGAGAACGGATGGAGCTCCCTCCGGTTCCGGAGGAATGGGCTGCGCAAGCTTTTACCAAAGGGCTTAATCCTCGAAGCTCGACGGCCTCGTTCAAACTAAAAGAAAATTTGTTGGAATACGAGGCTGTGACCTGGGCTGATGTTCACAACAGGTACGAATCAAAAGATTCGGATGGAGGATGACCAGCTTGAACTCCCCACGGGACCCGTAAATATAAGCAAAAGCTCAGAGAGATCGAGAAAAAATTACGAGCCGGAGTCCAGACCATCGAGGGAAAGGTACAAGCCATACTCTCATTCAAAAAAGCCAAGTTTCGGTCAAAAAAATCGAGGATTGGTCCCGGCCAATTCTCCGGCGGGAGATAAACGAACGAGCGGCCATCGAACGATCGAGGTCTATCATTTAGAAGTGATGCGGGAGCTCGGCTACCAACGAGAGACGCCAAGGATATCAGAATACAACTTTAGTGTCAATACCTCGGATCTAGTCTCGGCCATAGGTCGTATCGCAGAAGCAAGGTGGCCGAGACCATTGAGATCAGATCCCAATCAGCGAGATCCAAACATGATATGTGAATACCACGGAACTCATGGGCACAGAACAGAAGACTATCGCCAATTAAAAGAGGAGGTGGCCCGTTTACTAAAAAATGGTCACCTTCGTGAATTCCTGAGCGAGCGGGCAAAAGGTCACTACAAGGAAAAGAAGTCAAACAAACGGGTTGAACCGGTGGAACCTCAGCATATAATCAACATGATAATCGGGGGTATGGATGCGCCTCGGAGCCCGGTGATGAAACGGACAAAGGTTTCCATTGTACTCGAGAAGCGCAGCCGGGATTACATGCTCGAAGGTTCCATCTCATTCAGCAACGAGGATGCAGAAGGCATCATTCAACCGCACAATGATGCTTTGGTAATTTCTATTCTTATTTTTAAATCACAAGTCAAGCGTATTTTGATTGACCCAGGTAGCTCAGCCAATATCATCCGGTGGAGAGTGGTCGAACAACTGAGACTACTCGATCAAATTGTACCTGTGGCTCGAGTGCTCAGTGGGTTTAATATGGCGAGTGAAACCACGAAGGGGGAGATATCCTTACCGGTCAACATTGACGGCACCATTCAGCAGACGGTGTTCTATGTAATTGAAGGAGACATGAAATATAATGCTTTGCTCGGTAGGCCGTGGATACACAGCATGAGGGCTGTTCCATCGACATTATATCAGCTTCTGAAATTCCCAACACTAGAGGTGGTAAAAACCATCTGAGGAGAGCAAGCTGCAGCAAGGGAGATGTTCGCAGTCGAGGAGGTGCCGCTCATTCCCAAAAACACGGACTCGACAGAGGACGAGTCAATCGGTGGCAAGGACTCTAAATAGCAACTAAAGTGTACGGGTTCAACATGTGACGAGGATGATTTCGGTGTACCTAGATCTTTCATCTTACCGGATGACTCCGATGCCACCAAGTCTACAGTGGAGGAGCTGGAACAAGTCGTCCTGTTCGAATATCTACCGGATAGAAAGGTATAACTGGGCACGGGGTTAACTTCGGAGCTCAGGAACAAGTTAATTAAGTTTCTTCGAGCTAATGCCGATTGCTTCGCATGGTCCCATATAGATATGACAGGTGTGCCGCCGGAAGTAACAACTCACAAGCTCAGCCTCGACGGGAGATTTCCCCCGGTGAAGCAGAAGCGGAGGCCTATGGCAGAACCGAAGCATGCCTTCGTAAAGGATGAGGTAACAAAGCTTTTGAAAATAGGCTCTATTCGGGAGGTAAAATACCGGATTGGCTAGCTAATGTAGTAGTGAAAATAAAAAAAGGTAATAAATTTAGAATGTGCGTTGATTATAAGGATCTAAACAAAGCATGCCCGAAGGATTCATTTTCGATGCCTCACATCGATAGAATGATCGATGCGACGGCCGGGCATGAGATGTTGAGTTTTCTCGTCGCTTACTCCGGGTATAACCAAATTCGGATACACCCGGAGGATCAAGAGAAAACGTCCTTTATTACCCGATACGGGACTTACTGTTACAATGTCATGCCCTTCGGATTAAAAATGCCGGTGTAACTTACCAACGCCTAGTTAATGGGATGTTCAAAGAACAGATAGGAAAAACAATGAAAACTTATATTGATGACATGGTTGTCAAGTCCCTGGAAGCAGAGGACCATTTAAAACATTTGCAGGAAACTTTCGATGTACTCCGCAAATACAATATGAAGCTCAACCCGGAGAAATGTGCCTTCGGTGTCCGGTCGGGCAAATTCTTGGGTTTCATGGTGTCCAACCGAGGGATCGAAATTAACCCGGACAAGATCAAAGCAATCGAGGATATTGAGGTGGTAAATAACGTCAAAGGAGTGCAAAGACTCACCGGAAGGATAGCGCCCGAGTCGGTTCATATCGAGGTCTTCGGATAAAAACCACCGTTTCTTCTCCTTATTAAGGAAGAAGAATGACTTCGTTTGGACACCGGAATGCCAAAAAGCATTGCAAGAGTTGAAGGGGTACTTGTCCAGCCCACCTCTACAGCACATACCGAAAGCGGACGAACAGTTGTTTTCTCTATCTTGCCGTATCCGAGGTAGCAGTAAGTGGTGTTTTGGTCCGAGAAGAATCAGGTACGCAATTCCCTATATATTATGTGAGTAGAACTTTAGGGGATGCGGAGACCCGTTATCCCCACCTTGAGAAGTTAGCATTGGCATTGGTAAGTGCTTCTAGAAAACTCAAACCCTACTTCCAATGCCATCCGATATGTGTAGTGACTACTTACCCTCTAAAGAACATCATGCATAAACCGGAATTATCGGGTAGACTAACTAAATGGGCCGTAGAGATTAGCGGATATGATATCAAATACAAGCTTCGGACAGCCATTAAGTCCCAGATCTTGGCCGATTTTATGGCAGACTTCACCCCGGCTATGGTCTCCGAGGTTGAGAAAGAACTTCTACTAACCTTGGGAAAAGCTTCGGGTATTTGGTCGTTACATACGGACGGGGCCTTGAACCTCAAAGGTTTCGGGCTAGGAATTGTCCTTAGAACCCCCGCCGGGGATGCCGTTCGACAATCCATTAGAACTGTTAAATTGACTAACAATGAAGCCGAGTATGAGGCTATGATTACAGATTTGGAATTAGCTCGGAGTATGAGGGCCGAAGTAATCAAAGCAAAATGCGACTCTCTCTTGGTCGTTAGCCAGGTGAATGGCGTCTTCGAGGTCAAGGATGAACGGATGCAAAGGTATCTGAAAAAAATCCAAGTGATACTACACCGATTTAGAGAATGGACCATGCAGCATGTACCCAGGGAGCAGAACGGCGAAGCCGATGCATTGGCCAATTTGGGATCTTCAGTCGAAGGGGAAGAAATCAACCCCGGGACTATGGTGCACTTGATGAATTCGATGATAGAAAACGGACATACTGAAATAAACACAATGGGTTCAACTTGGGATTGGCGCAACAAATACATCGACTACTTGCAAGATGGAAAGCTCCCGAGTGACCCAAAAGAATCACGGTCACTAAGGACGAAAGCAGCGCGGTTCTGCTTGGTAGACGACTAATTGTATCGACGGTCTTTCTTCGGACCCCTGGCCAAGTGTTTGGGTCCTGGAGAAACCGAGTATGTGATGAAAGAAGTACACGAGGGAACCTATGGCAATCACTCCGGTGCTGAAGCCTTAGTCCGAAAAATTATCAGAGCCGGTTACTACTGGAACCAGATGGAGGAAGATTCGAAGAATTTTATCCGAAAATGTGACGGGTGTCAAAGACATGCCCCGATGATTCATCAGCCGGGGAGTTGCTCGCACTCTCGGTGATATCACCCTGGCCCTTCATGAAGTGGGGAATGGACATTGTTGGTCCATTGCCATGGGCACCAGGTAAGGCCCGTTTTATTTTGTTTATGACTGACTATTTCTCCAAATGGGTTGAAGCGCAGGCCTTCAAAAAGATTAGAGAAAAGGAAGTTATTGACTTCATATGGGACCACATTATTTGTCATTTCGGCATCCCGACCGAGATAACTTGTGATAATGGTCCTCAGTTCGTTGGCGGCAAAGTCAATGATTTTCTCGAAGGGTTGAAGATCAAGAAAATCGTATCAACTCCGTATCACCCGTGTGCGAACGGACAGGCGGAATCCACGAATAAAACAATAATTCAAAATGCGAGGAAAAGACTTGAAACATCAAAGTATCCTTTGGAGGAAGTACTACCGGAGGTATTGTGGGCTTACAGAACCACATCGAAATCAAGCACGGGTGAAACACCCTTCTTGTTGGTCTACGGGGCTGAAGCCCTCATTCCAGTAGAAGTTAGTGAACCGAGTCTCCGATTCAGGTACACCACCGAGGAGTCAAACGAGGAGGCCATGGCCGTAAAACTCGATCTCACGGATGAACTTCGCGAAAATGCGTTGGTCTGTATTGCAGCCCAGAAGCAGAGAATGGAAAGGTACTACAACCGGAGGGCCAATTTTTGACATTTTCAATTTGGGAACTTGGTGCTTCGGAAAGTTACCTTGAACACCAAGAATCCCAACGATGGAAAACTGGGTCCGAACTGGGAAGAGCCGTACAAGATAACCGAGGTAACGGGTAAAGTATCGTATCAGCTGGAATCCATGGACGGGCAACGGTTGCGCAATAACTGGAATGTGGCTCATTTGAAGAGATACTACTGCTAAGGTATGGACACTTGTGTTTATTTATTAATCTTTTCTTTTTTTGCGAGAAGTCGAGTACCCGATAAAGTTAGGTGCTAGGTCGAAAACACGTGTTGCACTCTTTTCCTTAGTACGGTTTTGTCCCAAAATGGGTTTTCCGACAAGGTTTTTAATGAGGCAACAAGTACAACGTGTTACTAGATAAAGACGAGGACAAATGCCAGAAACTCGGGGCACACCCTACAGTGGGGACTTGATAGTGCTTACACGATCTTGCAGCTCGAATAAGCACTAGGGGACTACTATACCCACATCAAGGTTTACCCCGGTTAGTAAAAAACGGAGGAGCTCAATAAAGCAAGTGAACGCTAATAGATGCTACCCTGGAAAAATTCTCGAGATTTTTGTATTTCCTATCTTCGCCTAAAGCCGGACCTTCTGTATTAGGTTTCGATGTAAGGACCAAACGATCAGAACGAATAGTGTCCACTTAGTACTTGCTACGGCAAAAACAGAAGGAAACGGACGAAGTCTTCATATCATGTACATGCAAATACTTGCAATATTAAGATCATTAAAAATTCATTAAGGATGTGTCTTCTTGTTAAAACGGCCTACACGTGATTACCACGAAATGCGGCATTATTTTTAACTAAATACCCTATCAAAGGGATTATAGTCGAAATTCGACAAAGGCAACAAGGTCACATTGAACCGAGCCAAAATCTTGTAAACACCCGGACGGGGACCGCCGTACCTAAAAATTGGTAAGGCTAAAAAAATATCGGCCCTAAAAATGCCTAACGTGATTCGAAGACGTCTGAATTCATAAAGCATAAATAAGTCCCACGGGCAAACCACTCGATCAAATTCCCGAACAAAACGTACCGGACGAAGAGAAAAGCCAATATTCAGGCACAGTCCAAAAAAATGACTCCGAGTCTCTGCTTGTCCTTAAAACGGACCGACAATTCGGGCAAAAGTCATAACAAGCATTCAAGCAATAGAATAAAAGAAAGTCAACAAGAAAAATGCACATTCCATATATGTAAGGTTTTTTACACTTGAAATTCCTACGAAGTTGAAAAACAAAAATCAAGCCAAAAAGGCAAAGACTAAATAAAGGCTAAGTGCAGGCCCTGATCTATCCGGTGCGGCTGGATCCAGAATGCTCGGATACTGTCCGCTCGGAATCTTCGGAGTCAGTATCGAGGGCTCTCTTGGCTTCTTCCTCGGTCCTTTTAGCTTCGAGTATCAGGGCCGGGAGATCCGCAAAACCATGCTCGGCTTGCTCAAGGTGGCCCTCCGGGACTTCCACCGTTCATACTCCACCGCAATCGTGGTATGAGCCTCGGCAGCCTCCACACTTCTAAGGGCTTCTGCCAAATCGGCCTCAGCCTGGGCCAGCTTGGCCACTAATTCATCTCTCTCTTCATCGAGGATTCCTTGGATTTGAGTGGCCGACTCGAGCTCGGCTTTGAGAAGGTCATTAGCCTCGGCCGTCTCCTAGAGTTCAGTTTTCAGCTCGTCGCATATCCGGGCCCTGTCCTCGGCTTTTTGCTCGAACACCCTCATCCTCTCCTTATACTTAGCACTCTCAGATTCAAGCAGCCGATGCCTCTCGGCCATGTTCACGGCATCAGACTTGACCGAGTCAAGCTCCCCCCGGAGTTGAGAGATAGTGGCTTCGAGCTCACCAAGCCTCGAAGAAAAACGAGCATTATCTTGGCTAAGGCTGACCTTGTCCGCTTCCAGAAGTCGGTTCTTCTCGACCATCCCAGCCAACTCATCCTTTAACCGAAGGTTTTCGGCCTTCGCTGCTTCGAGCTCGGGTTGAAGGTTGGAAAGGGCAACAGCTCGGTTCAATTGGTCCTCTTTCACTTGCAAAAGGTGCTGGAACTTCTCCGTTTCCCGATCCTGGGTGTCCAGTTGGCCTCTAAAGTCGTCAACCTCTTGCTGAGCACGAATGAAGGCTTCATTGACGAGCACCACGCTCTGTGAAAGAAACGAGACATTTAAACTTGGATAAAACGAGAAGGAAAAGTTCACATCGAATTATGGAAGTATAGGCTGATAAGCTTACCCGGTTACCCACGTGCATGCCCTCGTTAATAATACTCTGCCAGGGGATCCCGTTCATCTTCCGCTTATCCGAGTCCGAGACGAGGGGCCTTAGGTAGCTTGCAACCCCCACAGGACGCGATAAAAAATTGCAGTCCTCGGGGACGGTAATCACGGCCGATCTTGTCCTCCTAGGTTCCATACTTGGGGCTAGGAAGATGCGCACCAGGCTATCCCTTGCGCCATTTTCGGTGGACCGGCTAGCTGCCCTCGTGACTCGAGGGATAGGGAAATGTCCGAAACCGACAGCTTCCCCGGTAGCAGGAGGAGTATTCGAGAACATATCATCAAAGTTATCCGACCTCGAAGCTGGAATCGGAGAAACTGGAGTTGGAGAATTCGGAGCAGCCTCGGTAGAGGCAGGGATCTCAAAAGTTGTAGCAGTCTCATCGCCGGGCGGTGGACCAACATCCATTGGAGCCTCGGTCTCGGGGACCGGCTCAGCCCTCTGATCGGCTTCGGCAGCTGGAGCTTGCCCGGACCTTCTAGTCCTTCGCAGGGAGGTCTCCTCGGATGAATCATCACCTGAAATGTCAACATATTCAATCGATCTTAGAGGAGTCGGGTAAAGAACTTCTTCCCCACCTGTTTGCAACGCCGGAGTTGACAATCCTTCCTCGGCTGAAGGAAGTGGTGGAATGGTGACATCCTCCTCCGGAATAGAAGCAACGGAAGGGGTCGCACCGACCCTCCGAACGAAGAAATCGGGCCCTGTTTCATCTCTTAAAGTCCGAACGAACCCTTGGGTAGACCTGAATACCGAAGAGGTTACAAAAAGGGGGGGAAAGGAAAAAGGTAGAAAATGCGATAAATTCCGACCCAAGTATAGTATTACCGTAATTTTGAGCGACCCATCGGCCACGCGACAGGAGTCCCCATGTCCGTGCTTCATGGTTGTGTTGGCTAAGGAGAGCACCAACCCATTCGTTCATGTTTCGGACAGCCGGAGGTATCCATGCCACGGCTGGTATAAAGAAGGGGACAAATCGTGATAATATGAAAGGACAAGCGTTTGACAAAGCATTCAAGGGTAACTATTAAAAGAACTGAGACACTTACTATTATCATTCCACCTCTCCGGAAAGGGCATATAGTTGGCGGAATAATGTCGCGGTCCTCACGGGGGACGTAGCGCTTTAGCCAACCTCGGTCTCTATCTTCATCCATCTTCGAAAAGATTGGGTTCGGGCTTCGCTTGGGGAACTTTATTACACCCTCTCGGAACAACCTCGGGGAATATAATCGGATGAAGTGAGCCATCGTAAACTCCTTCTTCAAGTTGTTGGACAACAGCCGGAGGCAGGCCACGGTCCTCCAGACTATCGGACCAATGTGGGCCAAGGTTACATTATATGTCTGGCACATATCCAAAATAACCCGATCGATTGGGGGATCGAGCTTGAGTGTAAAAGGCTAGGTGTAAACGTATAAGAAGCCCTCCCGATGATCGGTGATCGATTCATCAAGTCCGGGGGCAAACACTTATACCGGACGGTTATCCCATCCGCAATCAGCCCGGACTTGATCAAGTTTGTCCTCGGTAATGGACGACGGGTACCGCCTTACATCAAACCCTCATCAAACGGCCGGAGAAGGCTTCTCAACTTCAAATTCCTCGTTATAGTTGGGTTTGGACGGTACAATGTCCAAAGCAGTGGGCTCAACGACGGTTTTTCCTTTGGTTGTGAAGTTGGCTCGGTTCCTTGAAGAGAAACTGAGGGAACATCCTGGGAAGTGGTTTCGGTGTTGACAGACATTTGAATTTGATAATGAAAAAAGAGGTTCGGTGAACTCGATGAGGGCAAAGGAACAAGTTTCAAAAAGGTAGAGTGAAGAAGCAGTTGAGAGAATTTCAAAATGGCAAAATGAAAGAAGAAGCAAAGTAGCACTTTCAATCAGAAGAACGGCAGTAGGGAAATTGACAAAGTTGGTCTTTTTATGATCGAAACAAATAAGAAGGGGAATGATCACAATCAAAGAAGAAAATTGGAGAGAAGGACGATCAGTAAGTGAGAAGTGGAGAAGGGGAAGTGAAAAATGGTAAAAAGAGGGGGTTAAAGCCCTTATATAGGCATGGGGACCGAGACGGTTACAGATCCCAGCCAACTGGGGGATGCCACGTATCCCATAATTAATGAGACGTGACTTGAAACGACGTGCGTTACGGCGGTTGCCAAAGTTGGCCGTTCGGGATGAAACACGTGGCTAATGGCAGAGGGACGTGACACAACTGTTCCCGCCAAAATGAAAAGATAAGAACGAGCTTATGGAATCACCGGTTTCGCGACTCATCCACTTCCCATTACTCCGGTAAAACTACGGTCCGGAAAGTGTGGGGACTATCTGGATACTGTAAATACCGGATATAAGCAAGACCGGTGAGACCGGGGACCAGAGATAAGAAGAGACAGGCATGATCACCGAGTCCTCCCTTAGAACTAGTGATATTGCATCGGCTGCAGTTGACCTGAGAAAAGTGAAGCGAATTTGTTTGGTCCGGTATCACCGGACCAAACTCCTCATCACAGCCAGTCCGGTTTCAGCATGACCGAGTTGATCATGGCCGTTGGTTCAGTTTCAACATGACCGAGTTGATCGTGGCCGTTAGTCCGGTTAATCAGTTATAAAATCGCCACGCACATCGTTAAATCACGTTGTACCGACACCGTATGGGTGTCGAACCGTACGGCCCAACCTTATCTTTTAGGGTTTTCTTTATTCTAAAAGGGCTTTATGTCGTATCTGAGGCGTAGGGCAAAACTATAAATAGAGGGCATTTCCCTACTTTTAAGGGTTAGCTTTTTCAAGATCAAGAACATTGTAATAGAAATTATATATTGAAGCTCTCTCTCCTTTGGTCCGGATTAGTGGCATTTGTGCTTATTCTTCCAATATAGTTGGCTTAATCATAAACATTTATATCTTGATTCGAATCACTAACGCATATGTTCACATACATATGCTATAACACGCAAACCTATAATTATTTCCTATAAACCCAAAATAGATTAAAATTCATCCACATATCCTATACCTCACTTGCAAATTCAATTGGTTACCTAAATTCGAGGTAAACAAAAGGCTTGAAAAGTAACATTCTCCATAAATCCACGATGAATGGTCTGGTTCTTGTACTTCATAAATAGCTGGTGGTTTAGTGTCACATTTGTAAGTCTCACAAGCTGGCCGGCCAATTCTAATTAGGAAAGGAACTTACCGTAAAGGAAAGTCATAAAACCAATTATTCTATATTGTCTGACTATTTTAGGAAACAAAATCTCCATGTTCAACATGCAGATCTGTATAAAGATATTACAAATGAACACCTGTCCTAACACACAATGACACGTGCAACATATTTCACTTTTATAGTACATCATGCAGGTCGCTGTCTTCCTATTTGATGAAGAATTCTGATACGTGGTACGTGTCGTCTGTTTATTTGGCACTCTACTTTAATTTATTACTGACGACAAATAATGATTAATGTTACGACCAAACACAAACAAGAAGTAAAAGAAAAATCCGTTAACTAGATCTTTTATGAAAAATCTTGTTTACATGTCCGAACAAACTCCTCTTAAACTTGATATTACCTAATCTATGTGGATGCAAGATAAAAAGTCAGGAATAACTTGTTTAATAGGAATCTATGTAACAGGGAGGATGAATGCATAATTATGTAATTAAAGAGTGTGCTCAGTGAAATTTTAAAATTTAAATGTAGGTAGGGGTGTACAAAGAAATCGACAAACCGCACCAAACCGACAATCCGAGTCGAACAGAGAAAAAATCCGATTAGTGATTTGGTTTAACTTGATTTGGTATTGAAAAAAAAACCCGACCATAATTGCGTTGGTTTGGTTTGAACTAAAAAAAGTCAAACCAAACCAAACCAACTCGACATTACATGTATACAATTTTAGAAATATTTTATACATAAAAATATTTATTTGTAATGTGATTTATAAATATCTCACTTTTTTTCATAGTTTTTTCTTTTCACATATTATTTTAAGTTTGGACTTAGAATTTTCAATGGTCCAATAAGTTTTATAACACATACTAGATGTTAGTGACTCAAATACAGCCAAATCAATACTAATGCTAATAAATAAATTCAATTCTAGCACTAGGCATAACAATATATTGAATATCTATTCTTAATTTTGCATTGGTTTAGACAGTGAAAATACATAATTTAATTTAGTTTTTCTTTAATATTTTAGTCATTTAATTAATTCTTATTAACTGTACTTATTTTAGCATGACTTAACACCTTTAGATTTTGATCATTTCCATTATGACTTAGGGATTGCATTATTTTTTTTGTTGAATATTTTAGTACAATGTCATCGTTCATCTCACATTTTGTGTTATTTTCTTAAAAAACGCCTTAATTAGATAGTTGTATCTTACTAGGACTAAAAAAATATTTGAAACACAAGTTATATATTTTGTATGAAAACTTTATAGGGTAAAACCCGAGAAAACCCGACTTTTATTGATATAAGCAAGACCGGTTAGACCGGGGACCGGAGATAAGAAGAGACAGGCATGATCACCGAGTCCTCCCTTAGAACTGGTGATATTGCACCGGCTGCGGTTGACCTGAGAAAAGTGAAGCGACTTAAAACTCCGCATCCATGACCAGATCGGTTTCGGCATGATGACCGAGTTGATCGTGGCCGTTAGTCGGGTTTCGACCGAGTTGATCGTGGCCGTTAGTCCGGTTAATCGGTTATAAAATCGCCACGCATCAACATCGTTCCGTCACATTGTACCGACGACCGTACTGGTGTCAGACCGTACGGCCCAACCTTATCCTTTCAGGGTTTTCTTTATTCTAAAAGGGCTTTATGTTGTATACAAGGCCCATAGGGCAAAACTATAAATAGGGGGCATTTTCCTACTTTTAAGGGTTAGCTTTTTCAAGATCAAGAACATTGTAATAGAAATTATATATTGAAGCTCTCTCTCTTTTGGTCCGGATCAGTGGCATTTTGTGCTTATTCTTCCAATATAGTTGGCTTAATCATAAACATTTGTATCTTGATTCGAATCACTAACGCATATGTTCACATACATATGCTATAACACGCAAACCTATAATTATTTCCTATAACCCCAAAATAGATTAAAGTTCATCCACATATCCTATACCTCACTTACAAATTCAATTGGTTGCCTAAATTCGGGGTAAACAGTTTGGCGCCCACCGTGGGGCTAGGATAATAGTGGTCTTTTAATCTTGGCTTCTCTTTTACCCGTTAAGTCTTAAGAATCTTTTGTTCATCTCTGTGAAAACGGACCAAATGGCAAGCAGTGGACAATCTGGTCACGTCAACAACAATGAGATTGTGGCCGAAAATGAGAACAGTGGGCTACGGGGCAGCAGATCCCATCGCCCCAAATTCCGTTGATTCGAGGGAGGCCTCAACCGGCAGAACTCCGTGAACCAGGAGAATAACGCCCAGCCGGCCACTGATCCCTTAAATACTCACAATTCAGTTACTTTGTCCCAGGCACAAGGCCGGAAAGTGCCGGACACTCCGGATGATGTTAACTTACGTTTAATTTTTAAAATATTGCAGGAACAGAGAGCAGCTATTGCCGAGCAAATAATGATTAATGTTACGACCAAACAGAAACAAGAAGTAAAAGAAAATCGTTAGCTAGATCTTTTATGAAAAATCTTGTTTACATGTCCGAACAAACTCCTCTTAAACTTGATATTACCTAATCTATGTGGATGCAAGATAAAAAGTCAGGAATAACTTGTTTAATAGGAATCTATGTAACAGGGAGGATGAATGCATAATTATGTAATTAAAGAGTGTGCTCAGTGAAATTTTAAAATTTAAATGTAGGTAGGGGTGTACAAAGAAATCGACAAACCGCACCAAACCGACAATCCGAGTCGAACCGAGAAAAAATCCGATTAGTGGTTTGGTTTGACTTGGTTTGGTATTGAAAAAAAAAAAAAACCCGACCATAATTGCGTTGGTTTGGTTTGAACTAAAAAAAGTCAAACCAAATCAAACCAACTCGACATTACATGTATACAATTTTAGAAATATTTTATACATAAAAATATTTATTTGTAATGTGATTTATAAATATCTCTCACTTTTTTTCGTAGTTTTGTCTTTTCACATATTATTTTATGCTTGGACTTAGAATTTTCAATGATCCAATAAGTTTTATAACACATACTAGATGTTAGTGACTCAAATACACCAAATCAATACTAATGGTAATAAATAAATTCAATTCTAGCACTAAGCATAACAATAATATTGAATATCTATTCTTAATTTTGTATTGGTTTAGACAATTGAAAATACATAATTTAATTTAGTTTTCTTTAATATTTTAGTCATTTAATTAATTCTTATTAACCGTACTTATTTTAGCATGACTTAACACCTTTAGATTTTGATCATTTCCATTATGACTTAGGGATTGCATTATTTTTTGTTGTTGAATATTTTAGTACAATGTCATCGTTCATGTCACATTTTGTGTTATTTTCTTAAACGCCTTAATTAGATAGTTGTATCTTACTAGGACTAAAAAAATATTTGAAACACAAGTTATATATTTTGTATGAAAACTTTACAGGGAAAAACCCGAGAAAACCCGACTTTTATTGATTTGGTTTGCTTTGTAGATTTAAAAACCTGACACAATTGGTTTGGTTGGTATTTGAAAAACTCGAACCAACCCAGTCCATGTACATCCCTAAATGTAGGTAAAGGTTCTTAGTTGAAATTTCACGGTCATCTATTGTCAAAAAAATCAAAAAAAAAAATCAACTTGTCGAAAACTAATAAAAAGTGACAGTCTCACAGATTAAGGGCGTGATAAAAACATAATTAAGTTATTAGAAATATATATATATTTTTCTGACTGTTTAAGCTTTTAGAACTATTGTTATATATAAATCGATGTTATTTACAATTGTTTAAGTCTTGAATACGAGAATAAAAACGTACAATTTCTCTAATAACTTAAGCTTTTAGATGATATAGTGATCACTTGAAATATGGTATCAAAGTCAGGTTCACCCTAATTCTTGATTTATCTAATATTGACCCTCATATTATGTTGTTCACGATCCAGTTGACAGGGTTAGGGCATGCAGAGAAAGGGGGAAGGGTGCAATTAGTCGTACATCATTTGTAGTAGGGGCACTTTGACTCGTTATATGGTCTTGGAAAATTCTCATCTCATAAGTTATTTTTTTGATCGAGTTAGGCACAAAATTCATTTTTTAATCATAGCATTGGAGTTGGAAAATCTCCTAAATTCAAGTCTCATCGACTTCCATTATCAAAAAATTATTCCACGTATTCGGCCAATATTATAAAAAAAATCAAGTTTGCACGAGAGAGATCGTGTTAAATAATGGAGTAGAATTAAGTAAATAAAAAATTTACTCGTTTACACCATTTAAGTTTTCAAATAAGATAATAACACGCTTTACCATCAAGTATATATATACTCAAACTAGTTTAAAATCAAAGTGAAATATCGTTCAACTCTTTCTACTCAAAGTTGTCAAACAAGAAGACATAAAACAGCAGGCAAGAAAGACAGGAAACCAAGTTCCATTCCAAGAAGACAATCATGAAAGGAAAGAATGATTCTCTTAGTACACGTGTCGTCCTCTATGCAATGTTCAACAAGCAAATGTAATGTTGTCATGTCCAACTGTTTGGAATTTCCAAAAATGATCAAATTCATTAGGCAGAAGATCTCCTTCGGGATACTGTTTGGGAAGTTCTGGTTTACCCAATTTATTTGGTGAAGGAGAAGGGGTATGCGTCGATATTATATTTGATCATTTTTACTTTAACATACTCACAATTCGACAGCTAGCAATGCATTGTACTCTCACGTACCCTTTCCTCCCTATTTATGCTACCTACTCTCTGATGAAAATGCTACTATTCCTTATTCAAGTATCTATGATGCATGAATGAAAAATTTTACAATGATAGAGGCCCAACCAACAATAGTTGTACGAGGGTCCATTCTATTTTTGACACTTGGATAGTGAGGTCCATTTACATACTTTACATGCCATGAGTCCGGAACCAAAATGCCCAAAAAAAAAAATCATTTTGAACCAAAATACCCCAACCAAAAAAAAAAAGTTACAAAAGTACTTTTAGCGCAGTAAAATACTGCGCTAAAGCACTGTCATCGTAACGCTCCGTTAAGTGCTTTAGCGCGATATTTTCTTGCGCTATAGTACTTCTTGTCAAGCGAGTCCTTTTAGCGATAAAATCATGCGCTATAGACATTTCTCTCTCATCTATAGCGCATTATTTTACTGCGCTATAGCAGTCCGCCATTTTCGAACTCCAGCCTCTTATTACATTTTCACTCCTTTTTACGTAGTTTAGCCGTATATTAATCATGCTTTGAGACTCCGGAACTTCAATATTTTATATAGAACCCTACTTATATTTGTACAATTAATAAAATAGGCTCAATACATCAAA
>NW_026716101.1:0-18393 GCF_029784015.1 Lycium ferocissimum
AACCCGAGTCCCCCTAGGAATGTTACGAACGTTATTCACTTCAGGACTTTCTACGAACAAATCAAGGCGATCCGAGCCCTTCTGTGAAAGTTACGGACGTTCGTAGTTTCGGAATCGTTTAGGAACAAACTCTTTTGAAAACAAAACTTTTATGCAACTTTTGAACTTTAGTCATGCGAAAACATTAAGACCATAATTTGACTACATTAAGAATACGAATATCAAGAGACCAATAAGAATCATAGACATGCTCGGATCGCAAGAATAGAGTTACCTCGGGGGTTCGTGTCACCAACTATTTTCAACTACGACATGCCAAAAGAAAGAAAGGTTGAGCTTTACATACCTTGTCCACTTCCTAAGCTAGTCCAAACTTACGTCTCGACTTCTCGAAATCTACAATGTCATTAAGCATCAACCATTAGTTACAAGCACCGAAGGATTCAATTCCAAACCATCATTTTATCTATAGAAATTTGGGCAGCATTTCCCCTATAAACTCGACATCCTTGAGAATTCAACTCGGCCAAATATTCAACAACAATACCAACAACCATATAAACGACATCAATAATTGATTTCAAATGCATTCTAACATTAATAACTCCTTTCTACATAATTCGACGACATTCAATTACATTCAACTTAACTACATACTTTCAAGCTAACATCAACGCTCGCAAGTTCCAGTACTAACCCTAGATCATTTAACAAAATTCAAGAACACTTCGGACAATTCACAACGTATTCAAATCAGCCCATCCACAACATAATGAAACCCGAAACCTCCCAAGTTCAAGAAAACAACACAACACATTTTCTTCCTTCCGAATTCATGAACTACATTAATAATCCATTACTTCCATAAATTCAAGAAACTATATAAAATTCCATAAAAAAGCAAACCACTATAACTTCACTTTTGAACCATTAAACTTTCATTAGCACAATAGAATCCACAACACAACAATCCAACATACTAAATAAATTTAGTTCTTCACTTCTACATAACATCACATACCCACGGCTACAACACAATACACGGCCCAACTTCCACTTAGGTCATTGAACCTTCATTCTCATCATAGAATACATAACAACAACAACCAAAATACTAAGTAACATTAATTCATCATTCCTACAACACATAGCACATTCACGGCCACAACAACAACACCCCAATTTCATGTTTTCCATCCATTTCCACACTCCACAACATACACAAACCATGCATAACATATAAAAATGGAGATTAAATCTTACCTTCTTCACCCACTTCTCTACTCGGCTAGACTTTATACATGGCAACAACGAACGATTTAATTGCTCCAACAACTACTCCATGTTAACGAGGGCCTTCCAATTAGTAGGAAAGCTAGAAGAAAAGAACTTTTCATGATCATTATTTCCTTGTTCATTTTCGGTTGGGCATGGCCGAATGGCCCTTCCATTTTTTTCCTCCATATTTCTTGAACTTTCTAAAGTTGTGGAGATGGAAAAATATGACTAATTAGTCATCTTGCATGCTTATATAATTAGCACATGTGGCCCATGGCCCATATGTGCCACACGCTCTCGACCACTTTAATTTCATGAAAATTAATTTCAACTTCTAGCCCCAAATTTTCATGAAATATTCAACTTTTTCATAATTCACTTTTAACCCCAAAGTTTCCTTAATAATCCATACCAATAAAATCATGAGCAGCTTATGTCTTAAAACAAAATCGAAGGTTAAAAATCTCTACCTCGTATCCCGAAATCGTCTTGTCCTTAACTTATAATGGTCAGCTCGGATTATCCCGACGTACAAAATACGGGATATAACATCATGCCCGCAGGTACAGATACTCGATTTGGTGACCCTCCCGGCTAGGGACTTCACGCTCGGCTATTTGGAAGGCTCCGTTGTTAGAGCCTAGATTAATTTGGTCCAGATCTTTTGATGTAGACTTATACTTATCTAGGGGTACGGCGGGGCCCTGTCCCGTCACATTTCACTTTGATACTCTTAGAGGTCTGTAGACATGTGTGGGTTGTATATGGGTTATGGTCAGCTGTGTCGATATGGTTTGTTTTGGATATTCCCGTATGTAGTGGCAGCCTTGTCGGCTTGCGTATTGTGTTATGCTTTGGTTAGCTGTGACTCCTCAGGAGACAGGTTTATGATATGTGACGTTATGAATCTTTAGTTGCTTTTACAAGTTTCCATTCCGTCCTTAGTTTCAGTTTGACTATATCTAACAGGTTCGTATACGAGTATCGGCTCGAGCACTAGTCATGGCCCCGTGGGGTTGGGTCATGACAAAAGTGTATCAAACAGTTCATCCTCGGAGTGTCTACGAGACCGTGTCTAGTAGAGTCTTGTTTATCGGTGTGTTGTACCACATCTATAAACGAAAAGCTACGGGGACATTTAGGATGTTACCTTTCTTTCATATCTAAGATCGTGCGATAGAGCCAAGCCATAGGAAATGAGATTCCTTATACTAACCCTTGATTTCGACGGAAGAACGACATCGACGGAAGAAAGCGGCGATGATATTGGAAGTTACCAAGTATACGGAGGGTAAGCAACGGTACGAAAGATGCATGTCGGATAAGGTAAGTATATTGAAGTATGATTGAAATGTAAAGTTTAAGAATGAAAGGGAAGGTAGATAGAAAGGTATAATAGGACAGATCGCAAAAAGGATCGGGCGTCTCGAGGTGTGATATATAAGGTACGTTTCGACATCTTTATACTTTTACTTGAAATTGGGAGCCTGTGTGGCCGAGATATGTCATATATACATTAGCCCGTGAGGCGTTATTGGTATTCTTTGCGTGCGAGTTTTGGACAGTAAAGAAATATAGAGGAAACTCTGCCGAAATTTTTCTTAGAATTTAAAGGAGATAAGATACAAGCTTATAATATGTCCTAACGGGAAAAGATGTTATGTAAAAAGTAATGGCAGGACGGGATTAATTTAGGAGTATCGTTCACAACTACAAGAGATGAGTTAAATATTGTTGAATTGAAAATAGCGACGATTGACGATTCGACATTGATATAGTAAAATAAAATGTTAGAGTAAATTAGGGAGGCTGGTAGTACTAAAACATGACATAGAGAGAAAGGGTAATTCAATAGAGTGTGATACATCAAGTACCGATTAGATGGATAAGCACGAGTAAAATATGACAAATTCATTAGCAAAATAAGGTAACGACATCAGCGAGACGAGGAATTACGAAATATGAAGGTTATAACGAATGAGATCAGAAGTGGCACTCTAGAGTTAATTATGATCGAGTATAATGAGAACGTAGCAAGAGCGTAATACAAAGTAAGTGAAGTGTAGCGAGGAAACGACTAAAGATGTGACATGTTCTACATGAATAAAAAAGTGAATGCAAGTGTGAAACCAATAAACGAGTCACAAAGGGCGGTGGATAAGAAAGCTTATAAGATCTTGTTGGGGAAGATCCGGCCTAGAGGTTTCGCAATGACGGAAATGATAGCAAGCAAAAGGAAAAAGGAAGTCGACTTGAAAAAGAAATCGAGAGAAAAGTGATGGCACGGTAGTAACGTTGTGATTTGTATAATCGAGATCTGAGTGATCTTTTTGAGTGGACGTAAAAGACGAAGACTGGAAAGATGAACAACGAAATAAAATGATTGTTAGGAAAATGATCAGCATAATAAGAATGAGAGGGATGATCGGGATGAACAAAATAAGTTTTGGAAGCGAAGAATGGATTGTATAGATGTAATATACTCTAAAGGACAAGGCGCTATTGAGTTAAGAATAGGGTTCCTCTATGTGAGGAATGAAGGATTGATTATAACGGGAGGTAATAAGATAAATTGAGGGAGGAAAGAATAAAAAGGAATAAGTATGGGTATAGGAAGAGCGAGGAAATATGCGAAGTACGCGCACTTAAGTAGTCGTATTATGAAAAAAAAGGAAGATGCATCCTCCTACGAATATCTATACCAAGATAGAACAAGTAAAGTATATAAAGGAATAAGCTGGAAGAAAAATGTGGCCATCGATTATGAGTTTACCGTACGACGATAAAGCAATAAAGCGCAAGGCTATCACTAACGACAAATACGATATGATTTATGATTTAGTTTTGAAATCAATATTGAGTGCAACACAAAGTAGAAAAGTATGAGGCATAAGAGGTGTAGTTGTGCATGAGACTTAGATCCTTCAAAAAAAAGATGGCAGGTTTAAGGGAAAATGCAGTTACGGTCACTATAAAGTACGACTACGGAAAAAGGAATAAGTCGAGATGGGAAGAAAAGGAAGGATGACGCTATAAGTGAACTACGAGTATCGAAGAATGGGATAAGTGACGTTACCTGGATGGTACGGATAGCTAGACATACTACTATTTCGAGCATCCACTATAGGACAAAAGTTGTCAATTGGAAGGATGTAGACATTGACTCGCTAACTAATGGTTGAGCTAAGTAAAATACATCCTTGTTTGGATTACTATGTTGGTTGTATTACTTGGTTGCAAAAAGCGCAAGATGAGCACGTTAAGATTTCACATATGAATATGATATAGTATAATAAGGGAATTGACGAAGAGATATATGGGTTCGAGATTGGAAGTGGGAGTAACGGAGATAAGACCCTTAAAAAGGAGGGAAAGTGTGTAAGGAAAATACAAGTGTAGGGATTGAAACGATGAATCTGAGATGTGATAGATATAGACTTAAAAAAAAAGAGTTTTGGTATGTGTATGATATACGTAAAGTAGAACGAACCAAAGGAAGGGAAGTTTATGAATAAGATTAGATGTCCGTTCACGAATCACGCAAAGAGTGCATGTAACCCGCAATATTTACGTGTCGGGAATGAAACACGTTAAGTACTTAAAAGAGGAGTAAGAGGTAAGCAAGAAGAGTGTGTTTGTGATACTGCGAATTGGGGGAAAATATATGGTAAGTTGAGTCAAAAATGTTGAGTTGGAATTGTAATTAAGGAAAAATAGACAATGCTACCCCGAATATGATATATGTTATATGTTTCCTACGATAGCCTGGGGTGTGTGTAGATTACTTGCATTCGATAGGATCATCGAATAAAGGGGGTTTTGCAGCGAAAAGGATATTACGCCTTGGGACTTTCATTTTTGTATCATTGTGGTTATAGCAAATTTCCGGCAATTTACCGGAGAGGGTTATGAAATTCTCGAAAATTATGAAGCCTTTAATGAGTCAACCCGGGGACACCTACGACAAGGACATCTCAAATTGAATTTATCCGAGATTCTACGATGTGAATCAATACCATTTTCATGGCCTTATGGAAGAAAGGAAGTGGGAGAGATTTAAACCATTGAAACAAGAAAAAGGATCGACGAGTCGAGGAGTTTCAAAGAGGATCATATCGAAAGTGACTCACTTATTAAAATGATAACTCTAAGAAGGAGATACAGCTGCCGGACGACAAGAGGAACCAATATGCGATCGTAAACCTCATATAGCTCCCATTCTATAGTATTACTGGAAAAATGACTCCAAAACAAGAAAAACTCGACTTAAGTTTCAAATATAGATGGATATAGTAAGTTGCAGTCAACTACGGAAGTAGCTAAATTATGACCACCTTCTTTGAAAATTCAATATTAATTGGTGTCAAATGGAGAATGGTAGTAAGTTAAGCAAAAAGAGACGACATTTCACCCTCGGACGACGGACGGTGGCGTACTGTCGGGCGCTAGAGATATGTTGTTGCGAGCTTGTATTATTGACTTCGAGTAGGTAAGGACGATCATTTGCCACTTATCGAGTTTGCTTATAATAATAGCTACCATTCTAGTATCCAGATGGCACCGTACGAGGCCTTATATGAGAGGAAGTGTAGGTCACCTATTGGTTGGTTTGATGTAGGCGAGACTAAGTTAATCGAGCCCAAACATGATTCGCGAATTTGTTAGTAGGGTTGACTTATTCGGGAGAGATTGTTGGCAGCCCGAGTCGACGAGAAGTCATATGCATCAACGGCACGTCGACACTTAGAGTTTCAGATTGGTGATTCGGTGTTCAAGGTGTCACCCATGAAGGGTGTGATGAGATTCGGCAAAGAGCTTAGCCCGAGTTATATTGGGCCTTTATACGAGCCTATTCGTAGGGTAGGCAAGGTTGCACATGAGTTGGAACCTACCATCTGATTTGGAAGCAGTACATCCAGTATTTCATGTATCAATGCTTCGTAAATGTATTGGTGACCCCTTCTAGAGTATTCCTGTAGATGATGTCCAGGTAACGAAGGAGTTGTCTTAAGAGGAGAGCCCCATAGCTATAGAAGATTCACGTACTAAGGATGTGGCTTCCGTCAAAGTATTGTGGCGAAATAGTAATAGAGAAGAAATGACCTGGGAAGCCGAAGATGAGATGAAGAATAAGTATCCTTACTTGTTCCCTATGCCTTTAGGTAATATTAATCCCTTACTTAACTATATTGATTGATAGATGAGACTATATGATATTGTACAGGATACGTGGATTGTTGGATCGAGATTGGTAGGTATACGATAAAGGAGACTTTCCCGAAATTTTGATAAGACCCTATGGAACTAGTTTAACATTCGAGGATGAATTTTCTAAAGGGGGAAGGATGTTATATCTCATATTTTTGTGCGTTGGATTATTCGTAAGCTAATCAACATAAGTTCAAGGACAAGATTATTTTTGAGATATGAGACACGGACTTTTAAATCCCGATTTTAATATTGCACGGTTTGCTAATTAATTACAATTAGTGGAGATATTAGTGAAGTGGGAAATTAATTAACCAAATCAGATTATTAAGTGGGCCCCACTAAAATACATGGATAAATATAATTGGATCATGGAGGATGACATGCAGATGGGACACGTATCCAAATGGGCTGGTTGCCAATATAAACATTTTGATGACTAAGGCTTTCTCATATTTCATCTTCATAAAACACATTTGAGAGAGAGAATTAAGAACAGCCATGGCTGCTATAGCTCCATGCTTTAAAAAAAAAATTCTATAAATCCCTAAGGTGCTCTAAACGTTCAAGGGAGGCAGCAAATGAACATGGCAAGCTAACAAGTGAATTAGAGGAAAATTTCAGCTCAAGATCTCCTTAATTAGGTGGTATTGTTCAAGGTTAAAGGCAGCAACATTTTCCCCTCCATTTCTTTGATTAATTATGTTTCCTTCAACAGGGAGAAAGGTAGATAAAGTAAATTTAACATCGGGAATCCCGTGGTGCTAGTAGCGCAAGTTTCGTCGTGTTGTGGGCATGTTGGATGTTACCTGTGATAACGTAAAATAAAGCTTCTTTTCTTGAGTTAATGTAAGAGTTCTTCGTTATTAATGTTGATTTGGATTTGATTACAATTATAAAGGCTGCTACGGTATCGTATAATTGATTAAAGGATTGATAGAATGAATAAACATCGCAAGGGATGTTAGAATTGATTATTGGTGTGTCGTAACTGTTGTTGTTGTTGTGTTGTTCTCGTTATTGCCGTTGTGGTTGTCGTTGTGTTGTTGAGATAATTTCCTTGTTTATGGAAAGTAGTTGATATTGTAATTGTGGGCTATTTTGAGAATGATCTAGAGGTGGATCCGATCCTAGCTTGATATGAAATTGTTGGTATATGGTCGATATTTTTGCTAAATTGGGATCTCAGGGATTCTTAAGTTATCAGGGGAAATGCTACTCGAATTTGTATAGGCTATAGCCGGGCTGCTCTAATTTGTAATTAAATTTCTGAATATGATGTTGAGCTGATGTGTACATAGCCTAGTTGTATTCTTTGTTGATATGGAGTTTTGGAGGAGGAAGGACAAGGTGAAACGCCGAATAGTTGTCATATAGCGAGCTCGTGGCTCATCGTATTGTCCATATGTTGTATTGTTGGTCGTGCTTGATTACAAGTCGACTGATGTCACGACCCAACCCCGCAGGCCGTGACTAGTGCCCGGGTTTGGGCACCGTACGCGTTAACCAAAATCGGCATATAATGACTTATACATATACCAAGATCATACGTAGTCTCAGATTGTCGCATATGCAAATCTGTATATCATAGAAGCCAGCAGGCTGTCATAAATCACAACATCTCAAAATATATGCAAACGCAAGCCGATAAGGCTGCCATGGCGGGTGGGACCGCCCAAAGCGCAAATCATACGAACACAACGGAACAGAACTTGCGAGCCCACGCTATGTGTCTACGGACCTCAAAAAGTAACACGAGAATCATATGACGGACGGGGGTCCCCCCCCGTACCCCTAAATAGACATACATATATACAACAAAAGTGTACCAAAATATGGGCTCGGAACAAGGGAGCACTCAAAGGCAGTGAAAAGGGAATCCTAAGCCGGCGGATCACCAAAACGTGTCTGTGCACACGGGCATGAAACGACCCCCGAAGAAAGGGGTCGGTACGGAATATGTCTTCGAGTATGTAAAAGCATGAAACACGGTGGACGGGGTATAACCAAAGTAAGAAGTACAGAAAATGCGTACAATATCCAGGGTATCAAAATACTTACTTGGAAACACAAATCATGCATGTCATTATCATATTCAATTCATTATGGGACTTAGAAACATAAATAAATAGTCATCATGTACAAATGCATAGATAACGTGTCCCGGCCCTCCAGTGAGGGACTCGGTAAATGAGGTTATGTAATCATCATGTATAGCCATATATCATCACATATATGTACCGTACCCGGCCCTCTGGTGAGGGACTCGGTGAATAGAATCATCATATCATCATATTATCATACCATATATCATATGCGGTCCGAAATGGGACCCGGCGGACGGAACGTGGTCGCCCCATCTTGGCCACCCTGACATACTTGAGAATGTTGCATACCTCAAACACATGTACTCTAGTATCATCATACTTCGTAACACATCATACTTCGTATCACGTCATACTTCGTATCACATCATACTTCGTAACACATCATACTTCGTATCACATCATACTTCGAAAAACACATCATACTTCAGAATATAGCATAGTGCGCACGATGACATAATCGGCCCGGGACTCGGCGAAAGATGTAACAATAGTAAGCATGAGCAGAGTCGTGAGAAACTATATGCAATTTAAAACATTTACAAAGACTCAATAGAATAATCAAAATGAACCGTCATTTAAAAGCCAAGACAATAATCAAATCAGGTTTCTTCCGAATGCCACTCGGGAACATATCAAATAGAACTTTAGAAATCATAGTTACGTATCAAAATCATATGCATAAAAATCCTCATTTCAGAGTCAACAAATAAGTAAGTAATCATACTCGGGAGTCGGGATGATAGCCATGTTAAGTTCATTCAAAAGTCGTTATAACTATACAAAGGAAAGTGGGGGCCACGGATATACATCAAACCAATCCGATGCCCCATGAAAGTTAGAGATATTTATTCGTTACAAAATCTTCTACGAACATTTCGAGGCGATCCGAGCTCGTTTATGAAAGTTACGGTCGTTCGTAGTTTCGAATCGTTAACAACAAAATCTCTTTATGCAACATTTGAAACCCAATCATACAAAGACATAAGGACCATAATTCTACTACATTAAGAGTGCCAACATTAAAGGTGAATAAGAATCGTAGACATGCTCGGATCGTAAGAATAGAATTACCCCGAGCTCGTATCATAGCCTACTTACGGCTAAAGACATGCCAATAGAAAGAAAGGTTAGGCTTTACATACCTCGTTCGCCTCCTAAGCTAATCCAACTCAAATCTCGGCTTCCCAAAATCTACAATAACGTCATTAGATACTAAACATTAGTTGTAGGCACTTAGGAATTCCATTCCAAACTAGCACTTTATCTACAAAAATTTGGGCAGCATTTCCCCTGTAAATTCAACAACCCCGAGAATTCAACTCGGCCAAATCATCAACAACACTACCAACATTCATATTAGCAACATCAACAATCAATCCAAAACGCATTCTAATGTTAGTAACTCTTTCTACATACTTGGCAACATTTCACTTACATTCAAGTCAACTACATACATTCAAACCAACATCACGCTCACATTTTCAAGTACTAATCGAGATCGTTCAAACAAGATTCAAGAACATTTCAAGCAATCCGCACAATATTCAAAATAACCCAACCAAACCACCATTTCACCCGAGATCTCCCAAACAAGAGAGCAACAACAACAACACCTTTCCTTCTTCCAAATTCATGAATTACACCAACAATCCACACGTTAACAATATCATTTTCATAAATATAAAAACTACATTCAAGTCACATTAGCTTCTAAAAACAGCCCCCAACGATTACCCTTCCACTTGCATCATTAAATCTTCATTTTACATTATAGAATCCACAACAACAACAACCAAAACACTAAGTAAAATTTGTTCATCTAACCCTACCAAGAACAGCCCCTACACGGCCACTCCTCAACATACATAAATTTCATGATTTTCATTCTACACACACACTACAACAACACCCAAACATGCTAAATGCAATTAATTCATCACTCCTACACCATACCACCTACACACGGCCCAACATCCACAAACATAATTTCATGAGTTTCATTCATTTCTATGTACTACAACACACACAAACCATCCATAACATATAAAAAGGAAGAAGATTGAACCTTACCTTTTCCACCCAACTTCTCTACTCGGCTAGAGTTGTGTTCCGCAAGAACGAACGTTTTGCTTGCTCCAACAACTACTCCACGTTAAAGAGGACCTTCCAATTGGTTGATTAGCTAGAAGAAAATATTTTTTTGATCACTATTTGAGGGCTTCAATTTTTGGCTCTCATGGCCGAATACTCCTTCCTCTCTTTCTCCAAGTTTCTACACTTTTCTTAAGGGATGAAGATGATGAATATGATGACTTAGTCATCTAATATCACATATAAAACTCATCCATGTGGCCTATGGCCCACACCATGTGGCCGGCCACATGGCCCCTTTGACTCATGAATTATTAACTTCCATTAATTCACTTTTGACCCCAAATTTTCCTTAATATTCCATGCCAACAAAATCATAAGCAACTTATGCCTTAAAACAAAATCATGGTTAAAAGTCCCTACTTCGTATCCCGGAATAGTCTTGTCCTTAGCTTGTCATGATTAGCTCGGATTGTCCCAATGTGCGAAATACGGGATATAACATCCTTCCCCCTTTTGAACATTCGTCCTCGAATGTTAAATTAGTCTCATAAGGTCTTATAAGGATCTCGGGGGGTTAAACTTCTCCTTCTTGTCGAATCTCATTACACCTTCCATGGGTGGTATTTTCAAGCCTACCTACTCGCCAATCTGGAACTCTAAGTGTCGACGCCGATTGTCGTCATATGATTTGTGTCACCTCTGAGCTGCTAATAGCCGTCCCCTGCTTTAACTATCATCAGCTGATATCATTCTAAAAGAGTTTGACACATAAATTCACCCTCTTTTAGTAGCCAGCTAGTTCTGATCATCCTGCTTGAATCATCTTGTAACCCCTTTTACTCAGCTTGTAACATTATAGGCACGTTATCTCGTGTCATTTCTTTATCTTTAATTCGAACTCTTCTATCGTTCCTTGCTCAAATCTTGCTCCCAAATTTCCGGTCACACATTATGTGGCAATCTTTACAAGAACATGCGAAGGTACTCAAATTAGCCCAAAAATACCTTAGCGTGGCTTCACTGATCCTTATTTTTTTTTACTTTGTCTTCGCCTCTAATCCAGCACAGCGGTGTTACCTTTCACAATGTCTCTGGAAGTTACTCGTTATCGTTTCCTTGTCGTATTCTCCTTTGAGCCTCACTTTCCAATGTCATATCGTTCTAGATCTCTACGTTTAATTCACGGCACTATCTCAATTACCATCCTAGCTTCTACCCCTTTTCTTTGGCTTTTGGATCTTACTAACTTGTCTCGGCGAGAATCTTACACCTTAGCCCGAGCATCCGTATCAAATATATTGTAGTGTTGATTGTCTCTCACGTCTTGCACTTGCATCCCTCGCATCCGCTTCCCCCGCAGGGGTGTACTTATACTATTACCCGATTATACTTTGCCCTATGTCCGCATTTTCCAACCTCAATTAGGCGACACTTTTATTCCAACATTCAGATCCCCTTGCCATTCATCTGCTCACTTTCTTTCTTTTTCAATGTTATTGTGCTAGTACTTCTGACTTAACTTTGTGGTGAAAACTTGACGTGACTTGCCTTGTAACATTTGTGCCATTTATTTCTTTTTACTTAAACTTCGTTACCCTGTCCGATTAATGCCTTCTATATACCGCCATGTTAGTTGCCGGAATACACGTATCCGCTGATATAGCCATGTATGAGATATTATACACACACGTAGACATATAAATGCTACCATCTCGCTTACCAAATATTCCCAAACACTATTCAAACTCACCCTAATTCTAAAGCTGTGATGCGCCTTCTTTCTCTCCACCGGTCTAGACCGCCTCGACCTACACGACCTCTTACGTTTTTCACCCACTCTATACGCTCCAATTTCCCCTTAAGCTACCCTAGCTTCCTATTTGGCTCTCCTGTGTCTGACTTTATGGGACTTTTTAGTACACTTCCCAGGGGGTCACCCATCTTAAGATTTCTCTCACCGCAGCACGCTTAACCTTGGAACTCCGATGAAATACGATGCTTTAATGCTAATATGATCGCGTCCACCTCACCACATGACTTTCATCACATAATCTAGAGTAAATTGAAGTCTTAACAGATTCCCGAACGCTCTCATAACACAATTACTATTTTAGCCCTCTTTCAATCCTAAATATTCACTTTCCACCTATGGATCTGACTGCTTTCCATCCTAGACTTCCAAATCCGCAATGGTAGTGAACACACCTTATTCGCCGTGACTTATAAATACTTAGTTGTCAAACTTTGGATTTCTACTTACCGCTATTAAGTGACAATCATACAGCAAATACACATACATAAAGATATTCCAATAAAGACTTATATACACAGCCACATCGTGACGCCTCCCGATCACATTGGGCCGGCTAAAGCATACATGCGGTTCGAGACCGCTAGGGCGGAAGCTCCGCCATGACCTCTACCGCGGCCTGTGGTGTCGGCATACCCGCCCAGGGGCGCGTAGCTACGGAAGGAAGATGAACCAGCAAGCCCGACTCGGTAAGGCAGGTTGCACCCTGGACCGCCCGTACGGACACTCTCTCATAACATGGCCACGGCCACAAGAAAAACAAGCACCCGTGGCACGGTAACACTCTCCCCGGATGCGCCCCTCACGATAAGAGCACGAGGTATGGGTGGCCTCGGCCCGGCCCGCTCACATGCATGCAGCGTGACACGAAGCCACAGAGCTCGACCGGCTCTGAATGCCTGTGCTATCTGTCACGACCCGACCCACGGCGGCGCGTGACTAGTGTCACCCGGCCTCGGTGGCGCCGGCGGCGCCCTCTCGGGCACCGAAACGGACACAAATCAAATCATCAAAATACCACATGATCGGATTTAACGGACATTATTCGGACGATAATCGGCCGACATCGCCTGGCTTGTTGTCCCTAGCGGTCGCCCGAGTCAAACATCACATCGGAATCAAAGTTGGCGGAATGTACATCGCGGACACGCTCGTACAAACAGATGGGCCATATCGGCCATAGTAGCATACGGGGCCGCTTAAGGACGCAAATCGAAATCATATACGAGACAAACCGAAATCGCACACAGCAGTGGACCCACGACCCACAAACATGACTACGAGCCTCTACAAACAGTACGGACATACGAACATATGACGGGACGGGGCCACCGTGCCATGGTAGCAAATGTACTGAATATCCAGCCCAGCATATATATGCCAAATGTGGGCTCCGGGGTGAGGGGAGCACTTCAAAGTAGCAGAATAGGTAGCCTAAAGCAGGAATCACCTAACCGAGCGCCTGTACTGCGCGGCATGAAGCAAGCCCCCACGAGAAAAGGGGTCGGTACGGAAAAAAGTCTTGAGTATGTAAGCGAAGGTACGGTAATCCAAATCATAAGCTTGGAGTGTGAGGAGATACGGAACAAATACGAAGTAACGGACCCAAACACATGTACGGAATGCAAATGTGCGGAATGTAAATAAAAGTCGTGCATAAGGCTCGGGAACGTGGTCACCCCACGACAACGGTGCCACAACACATCCGTACTCGAGCTTTCAAATCCCCGTACGGCTCGAACAAATCATGATATCACACATCGCATCATCAAACATAACGAAGCCATATCACATCATAACACCATAGACGGTAACCGGCCCTATGGCGAGGCCTCGGGGGAAACCGCAACACATCATCTTGCCAAATATGTCATAGAGCGCACGATCACAAAACCGGCCGGGAACCCCGGCAGAACGAAATCATAATAATCGGCACGAACGGTGGTGCGAGAAATCATATGCATATTAAAAGTAAATCTCAAGACCCAACACCTAATGTCATATACTTATACATTGGCCTCAGGAGGCTCAAAATAGGTATCGAGTTAATTAGAACCAATATATCAAAATTACGGATTTTTAGTTATCAATTTTTTTCAAAAACGTATCGCAAGTTATTTTCGGAAATTATAGTAGCGCTCATAAGGATGAGCGCTCAAATAACATAATAAGACATTTCAAACGGACCTTAGAGTCAAAAACACGCTTATTTTTTTTTCATATCGTACGAAAGTGAGTCGGACAAACCAAATAAGGGAAGTCTCGGGACTTGCGGGCCCACCTCGGGTCAAGCCGAGGCGGCGAACATAATTTTACAAACATTTGGCTCCATAAAGTTGTCTATAGAAGTTTCGGAGCGATTCGGATTCATTTACAAAAAGTTACAAAGATTAGGCATTCTTTTAATCAAACATGAGGTTTGTAGTTCAATCGCGCTGAATGAATAGTGACCAAAATCAACCTCAGATTTCTAGGAGCAGAATTAGTCCCGAGGTTCCATTTTCGGCCTAGTGGGCTGTCACACCCTAACTTCCGTTAGGGTGTGATGGGCACCCGACCCTTACTTAGGGCCGAGCGAACCCGCGGACTCACATGACAATAGTCATACTCACACTGGCCCTCAAATCGTAATACAAATATACATAGCAAAATTTTATCGAAGAATAATATGCTTTTTGCTTTTCTTCAAATCAAACAAAATCTTGCAACATAGGAAACTTATAACACGACACATAATAATATACCGGCTTACATAGCCATCTACACAACCGACATCTAATACCCGCAACAGTATGCAAGGAGTCTCTAACACGGAACACGAATCCATATCCTAAAGCTCGGACCGGCGGCACTCGGAATAAATGGAACTCGCCAATCCCGCTAGACATCTTACCGCAATATCTTCAACTCGTGCCGGGTGTGCACACGCGCGGCATGAAACGCGCCCCCGAAGAAAGGGGGGTCGGAATATGTGCGAGTATGTAAAGCATGAAACATAGTAGCGGGATCATCTTGAAAGTAAAGAGTACGGAAAAATCATAAGACTTGCCTTTTGAAAAACGATTTGTCATACATCTACATACTAACGGTAAAAATAAGTCATATCATAATCGTATCATCATATTATCATACACATATACGTACCCGGCCCTCTAATGAGGGGCTCGGTGGTAAAATCATATCATAGTCATGTATGCATGCGGATGTACATATATACATACCGTGCCCGGCCCCGCACAGTGAGGGACTCGGTGAATAACGTACCCGGCCCCGCTAGCAAGGGACTCGGTATGCCATCCTGGCCGCCATCTCCATCATCACATCATCATATATATATATATACATATATAGCGTACCCGGCCCTCTAGTGAGGGACTCGGTGAACAATGCAGAGAAGTGTGCACGATTTCGTACCCGGCCCGGGACTCGGTGAAAGACGTATTAAGCTTGCACGAGCAGAGTAGTGAGAAAATCATATGCAATACATAACATGCAACACTTTACAGAGACTCAAAGGCGTAACACGGATAACAGATCTCATGGCGGACCTTTAATAATCAGAGCATGAGTCTTTCGGATGTCGAAATATTTCGTAATAGAATAATCTTTAAGGAGCATTTGCAAATTCCAAAGTAGATCATCAGACTCAAATAAATACATATAACAGTTATTCTGTAGAACTTAGAAAGGTAGCTAAAACTTCCCTTAGTTTTTATTTATTTCAAAAATAGTTCAAACGGAATAATAGGAAAAACTCGGACAAGGTGGACCCACCTCGGTCAAATGAGGTGGCCTATGTAAATTACGCATGTCGAACTTCATAACGTCATTAATGAGTATTTCAAGGTAATCGGATTTCATTTGCACAAGTTTTGGAGGTTAAAACCATTTTACTAACTATTCTCACAATAAACCATTCAATTCTCTTTGAATGAAAAAGGGGCGTTTCTAGACGTGGATTCTGAAGAGTAGAGTTGCTCCCAAAGTTCAAAGTCGAGCCTAGTACATCTAAGACATGCCAAGAGAAGAAATGGAAGAGCTTTACATACCTTATTCGTCCTTTACGCCCGTCCAACTTCAAGTCCCGTTTCGTCCAAAATCTACATTTGGTCATATTTACCAAATATTAATCATAAGGTTTTAAGAATTCGAATTGGCTGCAAAAATTTGGGCAGCATCTCCCCTATAAATCGGATATCCCCGAGAATTCAACTCGGCCAAATAAACAACAATCAAACCAACAACCATACTAGCAATATCCACAAGTGATTCGAAACGCATTCTAACGTCAATAATTCCTTTCTACACAATTCGACAACATTCATTCATATTCAATTCACCCACATATATTCAAACTAATATTAACGACCGCATATTCAAATAACAATCCAAAACCCTTCGAACACGATTCAAGAACATTTCCTACAATCCGCATAATATTCCAAACAAGCCGATCCAAACACAACTTTACCCGAAATGTCCCAATTCAACAAAAACATGGCCAACACAATTCTTTCTTCTAAATTCATAAACTATGTCGACAATCCGCATGTTTACAACATTATTTCCATGAATTCAAGAGAGCGTATTATAGTCACATTAACTTCCAACGGCTCATACGATTACAACTTTAATCTTGGATCCTTAAGACTTCATTTTCCCATCATAGAATTCACAATACAACAATCAAATTATACTAAATAAAATTTGTTCATTCCTTCACATAAAGCAGCCACCATTCGGCCAATTCATCACTATGCACAACTTCATGAATTTTATTCATTTTCTATACGTTACATCAACACATAAACATACTAAATTCAACCAACTCTCCACCCCTACATGACACACCCTACTCGGCCACACACATGCACACACCCACGGCTACACTTGCCAATATACAACCTTTCAAGATTTGAATTCATTTCCACATTTCACAACATATACAAATCATCTACAACACATGAAAAAATGAAATTGAACCTTACCTCTCACCCTTGTTCTTCACTCGGCTAGACTTCCATGTGGCAACAACGAGCGGTTTTCTTCTTCCAACAACTTCTCCCGTCGGCAGAGACCTTCTGATTAGTGGGGAACTTAGAGAAAATATTTTTCCACCCTCATCTCCCGTAGGCCAGATTCGGACCGGCCATGGCCAAATGGGTTGTCTTCTCCTTCTCCTTTTGTTTTTCTTGAAATTTCTAGAGCAAGAAATGATAAGTGTGGTCTTGGCAGCCAACACACTTATATGTATATAATTAAATGGGCACATGGCCGGCCATGTGCCCTCTTTTTCCTTTTTTTTCATTTTTTTTTTCCATTTCTTTTCCACTCTTCTAGAAATCCCTTAGATGATAAATAAAAATTTGTCTTGCTTTTCATGACTTAGTCATGTGTGGGCCTCACAAGTCATGTGCATGGCTACATGATAATAATTTTTTTTTTGCATGAATTAAAATTTCCATAATCCCGCTTTTAACCCCAAATTTTCCTTGACCTTTCCATCCAATGAAATCATAAACGACTTATGTCTTGAAACAAAGTCGGAAGAATAGCCTTGTTCTCAGCTCGTCGCAAACAACTTAAAATATTCCGACGTACAAAATGCGGGATATAACATGGGCCTAGGACATGCCATATGAAGAAAAGGTGAGCTTTACATACCTTACGGACGTCTTATGCTTAAACTCAAATCCCGTTTGATCAGAATGTTGCAAATGGTCAAAGTCACCAATGTAAATCATGTGCATCTAGGGAGCTTATTTTTTAGCTCTTACTTGTCTACAAGAATTTGGGCGCATCTCTATAAATCCAACATCCCCGAGCTTAAACTCGGCAACGACAACAACCAACCCAACAACAACATCAACAATACCAAGAATATCAATAATCATC
>NW_026716102.1:0-26699 GCF_029784015.1 Lycium ferocissimum
ATTGTGGCGCCTGTGGGGGGCGACCACGTTCGATTGCCGATCCCTAACGGGCCGGTTTTGGCACATATTTTCTCTGTGATGCATTACTATGATTGCGCGCATTTTTTGATTACTTCGGTGCATCTCGGGCTTGCCGCACATCTGCTCGATTTTAATTTTTATTTATTTATTTCGCTTTACATATCTCGCATATTCAGATCGACTCCCCTTTTCTTCGGGGGTCAAGAAGCTCGTGCTACGGAAAGGCGACATCTCGATTTCATTGATTCGCCACGTCAGGGTTGTTTGCTCACTTGTTGAAGTGCTCCTTGTCCTGGGTCCCGTATTTTGGTATAAAATTTTCTGTTGCATTTGTACATATTCATTCTTGGGTACGACGGGGCCCTGTCCCGTCATATGATTATGTTTGGTTCTGTAGAGGTCTGTAGACATGTGGTGTGGGTTCTGTATATGTTTCGTGAGATTTGCGTACGTTTAGAGTTTATCTATGTTTTGTGACGGCCTTATCGGCCTTCGTGCGGCATGCCCACATGTCCCTGTTAAACTAATATTTCTCGCTATTTGTAATGTTTTGCTAATTTAGGTTAAGGTACGTATGAGTGTCCAACTAGGGCACGTGTCGCGGCCTTTACGGAGTTGGGTCGTGACGGTAACCCGTATGAGCCGAAGCTAGCATAAGAAGATGTCCGGCGCCGAGGTTGGTAGGCTCCACTTGTCCCGAGTGCCGCCGAGTCGGATATGTGCCATGATGTTTTGTTTCGGAGTTAGAGACTTTGCAACGTAGTCATGGGTATTGGGTTGTCATGTGTAAGCGGCTCCGATGGACGATATGTTATTATGTTTCGTGTCACGAGTCTTATATGATGTCAGATTCTATTTATGGAAAAAAAAATTCTATGTATTCATTTCTTACTAATTCATAAGTTCATATGTGTAATAAGAGTTAGCGGGTTCGCTCGGCTCCGAATACGGGGTCGGGTGCCCATCACACCCTAGTAAGACCGGGGTGTGACACGGCATTCCCCCGGATGGTGCCTACCACACCGAGAGCACTGAGGCATAGATGGCCTCGTCTGGCTCAAACCTCTGCTCGACTGCGAACCCGAAGCCCTAGAGCTCCGAGCGGATCCTGAATATCCTGTACTATCGAATATCCTACCCGTGAACTGTGGGGGTGCACTTCGGGTTGGCTGAGATGGATACCTAGTATACTGCTGAGGCTGCCCGCCTCGAAACTCCCCGTAACAACCGGCCCGATCTAGCCCTCGGGCTGGCCCCCGTCATGATCTCCGTCGGCTGACGCCCTCTGTGTCGATCCTCCATCCCCTGTGCATACGCCTATACCCGAGCAATATCCATCCCTGGCTGGGAAGCCATTACCATATAGCTATCAACCAAATAACGATCCAACCCCACCACATATCGATGCATCCTATCAGTCATATCAGCTATAATAGTGGGTGCATGTCTAGCTAATGAGTCAAACTCTAGACTATACTCTCGAATGCTCCTGCCCCTCTGTCTCAACTGTAGGAATCTATCAACCCTAGCTCGCCGCATCTCTGGAGGCAGAAAGTGGCCAAGAAAGGCCTCCACAAACTCATCCCATACTGCCGGAGGAGCATCCTTGCCCCTAGACAACTCCCACGACTCATACCAATTGACAGCTACATCCCGCAATCGATATGATGCTAACTCTATAATCTCGCCCCGAAGCCTTAATTAGACGCAGCCGTGCGCCGCATCTCCCGAATGAACTCCCGCGGGTCATCCTCGGGCTTCGACCCGAAAACTCGGAGGATTATAGCTAGGGAGAGTCACGGGCTCGTGACCGTCATGTTTATCTATCCGGTCGGCCCCTAGTCCTTGCTCCGCGAGCCGACCTCGCCGCCAACTGCGAGCACCGGACCGCATCTCTCATGGCCCTATCCTCCACCCCCGGCCGAGGAGCGGGAGGCTCCTGCACCGAACCCGGGAGCCGGCGGTGGAGCCGCCCTCGATCTGCGGTACCGCGCCGCCTCTATGCTCCTCTAGTGGCGGTGCAGCGCAGCTCGCCGATCGGAGCACAACCCTGAAGCACCGGCCGGGCACGGGCCCTAGTAACTCCTCCGGTCCGTCGGTCTCTCCGCCTATCGACTTGCCCTTCTCCGGGCAAATTGCCGCTTCTTTGGAGGTATCGCCGTAAACATAGTAATCATAGGGAGGAATTATCCGATAATACTACTATCGCGCGATCTAGAGTAAGAAGGAAATCTAACTTCCTAAATGTCCCGTAGCTTCCCGTTTATAGATGTGGTGCACAACACACCGATAAACAAGACTCTACTAGACACGGTCTGTAGACACTCCGAGGATGAACTGCTCTGATACCACTTTTGTCACGACCCTGTCACACCCCGACTTTGCTAGGGTGTGATGGGCACCCGACCCCGTGTACGGAGCCGAGCGAACCCGCTAACTCTTATTACACATATGAACTCTTTGGATTCTTAAGACAAAATGAAGTAAAATACATAGCAATTTTTTTTTTTTTCAAAATCTTTTCGTCATTTCTCAAAGTAAATACAGATTGAAAATATGAGGGCTCCGTATAATAAAACACGTCAACCGTAGAAACTCTTTAAGGTTGACACCTTAGACCCACGACTCGTCCGCAAAGTCTCTAACCGTAATCATGGACCATAGCACGTGCAAGCCGACTCAAGAACTCTCCAGGCGAGTGGAGCTTGCCAACATTGCTGGAACATCTTCTATAATGACTTCTACTCGTCTGGGGGTACCTGCGCGGCATGAAACGCAGCGCCCACAAGAAGGGGCGCGACGAATAGTGTACCGAGTATGTAAGGCATAGACGGTAACATAGTAAGAAATGTATATATGAACAATAACCGCATAGAAACATAGAATATGTCATGTCGAGCCGTGACTCGTACATAGGAATCATATATCGCATAGAGAACATAGAACATAGCATAGGATAAAGAGAGTAACTCCGTGCATATGAGTGCCCGGGGCGGATGTCATGCATGCTTATTTGGTCATATCAAAGTCATAGTACCGCGCGAGACGGCCGCCCACATAGCGCCGAATACTCCCGGCCCTCCGCCATAAATCCGCGTCCGGCATCCCGCGTCCGGATGATAAGCTACCGATTGTGTGGCAATGAAACATAGTTCCTTCCCAAATTCCAAGTATTCAAGTATCCCATCCCCCCAACCCATGTTCATATTTAGCATGCAAGAGAGCCCAAGGAAATCATGTATTTATCGGAGAGACGTAAGGTCGGAAACCTCCGATCGCATTATGAAGTAATCATGGTCGCTTTGTCTCACCTTGAAGGAACGATAATCATAAGGCGAGACTCGTCAACGTAGAACATGTCATAGCATATCGAGTCATAGAATCATAGTTGTCATAGAATCATAGGCATCATAGCATCATAGAATCATAGTCATCATAGAACCATAGCCATCATAGAATCATAGGCATCATAGGACCATAGTATTCGTAGGATCATAGCATTCATAGGATCCAGCCTTTCATAGGATCGTAGTCGTCATGGAATCATAGTATTCATAGGATCATAGGCATCGTAGAATCATAGTCATTGCTTTAGTTATTAAGACTTTCAATATTGTAAACCGGGTTTTTGAAGAAAAAGAATATTTTGGAAAACATTTGTAAACTTTTAGAAAAGAAAATTATATTGGGGTCAAGGGTTTAGTTAAAACAATTCTTATTTAGTAGTCGAAATAATATCCAAAAGTTTCCTTTACTGTAATATTGAAATAAACCGAAGGGAGCCATAGGAGGAAATTAGGGAATAGTGGGCCCACCTCGAGTCAAATGAGGCGGCGAACACCATTTACATATAACACGTTTCATGACAAGACGTATGAGAGCCTTAGGGCATACGGATCCTATTCATGCAAGTTCTAGGTGTCTAGACAATTCTTTCGACTATTCATAGGCATTTAGTTCAATTCTACTGAATGAATAGTAATCAAATTTCAATCTCGGATTTCTAGGATCAGAGTAATCCCCGAGACACGTATTCAAGCCTATTACATCTAAGACATGCCAAAGAAAGAAAGTGAAGCCTTACATACCTTTTCCGCTTCTTACGCTTCTCCAAATTCGAGCTCCAAATCCGCCAAAATCTACAAATGGTCGCATTTACCAAACCTTAGTTAAGGGCATTTATGAGTCGATTCTTTAAAGCAACACTTTGTCTCGTCGAAATTTCGACAAAAAGATTTCCCCTGTAAATACACCGTCCCGAGAATATGGCTCGGCCCAATTTAACAACAACAATCCGAGAATGGAACTCGGCCACAATATCAACAACAAAACCAACAATAGCATCTCCAAACATATACAATTTAATTCAATAACATTTCATTCACCTTCAAATAAACTACGCCCATTCAAACTCACATTATTGATCGTTCGTTCAATATTATTCCGAGGCCTTTCAAACACGATTTAAGAACACTCCAAGCAATATATACGATTTTCAAAACAACCTAAACCATATGCTACTTCACCCGAATTCCTTCAACTACACTAGGACATCAATAACACATTTTCTTTTTTTCCAACTCATAATCCATATCGACAATCCCATACGTTTACAACATTACTTTCATAAACTCAAGAAAGAATATTAAAATTACATTACTTCCAAATCAGCCCCTATGCACGGCTCAACAACAATATGCATAACTTCATAAATTTTCATTCATTTTCTACACTCTACAACAACACATAGACATGCTAAATTCACTTAATCCATTATCCCTACACATCACCCCAACACATACGGCCACATACCATATCCATATTTTCATGATTTTCTTCACTTCTACATCTTACAACATGCATAAACTCCTATGAAACATACAAAGAAAATTGAACCTCACCTTGTTCCATTGAACTTCCCCTCGGCTAGGCTTGAGGAATTTCAACAACGAATGGTTTTCTACTTCCATCAACCACTCCATGTCGTAGAGAACCTTCCAATTAGTAGGGAAACATGAGGAGAAAAATTTTCCATGATCACCATCAAAGGGCTGTTCGGCCAGCCCCTTGGCCGAACCCCTCTCCCTCTTTTTTTTTTTTCATCTTTCTTTTGTTCTCTTTCTCTTCTTGAATTTTCTTGAATTCCAAAGTGATGACCAACACATATATATATATACATAAGTGGCACATGACCATGCACATGCCTCTTCTTCTTCCAAATTTTTCTAGAATTTTCTTCTTTTTTTCTTCAAATTAAAAGATGACTAATTTAGTTGGGCTTGGTCATCTTTGGTCCATAATCCAAATTGGGCTTAGTCATGCTTGCCCATTTATACATATATTTAGCCCACAAATATATAATATACACTTGTGCCATTTCATGAAATTATTTCCCCCACTTTTAGCCTCCAAATCTTTCTTATTCCAAATTTACCCTTAACGCTCCATTCCAATACAAAGGATGAATAAACAACTTACGCATTCTAAGAAAAATTTTAACCTTGTCCTTAACTTCCCGACATTAACTCGGAATACTCAAATGTGCAAAAAATGCGAGGTGTAACATCCTTCCCCCCTTTTAGAACATTCGTCCTCGAATGTTCAACTAGCCACACTGGTCGCATAAGCACCTCGGGGAGCTCCCTTTTCAAAGCTATTTCCATCCTTCATATTAGCTCTTAAGCTATCCAATACCGTTCTCTTTGTCATACTCTTTTTCTTCATATACGTCCATTCTCTGGCGTCGCACTACTCAAAGTTTGTGCGAACTCCTCATATTACCTTAAACATTATCCGGACTTCTATCCGCTCATTGTCGGTTTCCCGACCTTACCAATTCACTTCGAAAAGTGGTCTCCTTAACACTCAAGTGTTCATATCAAATACGTTACCGCATCAACCTGCGTCTATACCTCATCCTTACATTTCTCTCTCGCTTCCCCCCCTTTTGGGGCGCACCTATACCATTATTCATTTATACTTCGTCTCATACCTTCATTCCCAATCTCAATCTACGGTGGAATAATAACGGCTTACCTTGCAACACTTGTATCATTTACTCTTACTATCACTCGAACTTGGTACCCTTACTCGATTAATGCCTTTTGTACCGTAACTTCGGTCGCCGGGATTCACCGTCCACCGATACAATCATATTTGAGACACTTTACACCTCCATATATACATATATATAATTACTATCAACTAGCCCACAAAATACGTCCAAACACCGTTCAAGCCTATCCTAATTCCCCGAGCCGCAATACACTTTCGTCTCTTTGCCAAGCTAGCCCTGCCTCGTCTTACGCGTCTTCTGATAGTCTCCAACCATTCCATACACTCTAGTTTCCCTTAAACTACCCTAGCTTCTCATTTGTCTCTTAAGTCTGGATAAGTAGAATTTCTTGCATACTTCCCAGGGGGTCACCCATCATAGAATTGCTCCCACCTGAGCACGCTTAACCTCGAAACTCTAGTAGAATCTGATGTCTTAACGCTGATATAATCGCGTCCATTTCCTCGTGTAACCTTTATTACATATCCTGGGGCAAGTCGAAGTCTTACCGATTCTGGAATATTTTCATAACACGTCCTTTCTTTGGAATTACTATTTTGCCCTTTTTAGTTCCGAATGTTCACCTTTCACTCGTGTGCATAACCACTTCTTATCCTGGGCCTTCAGGTTCCCGAGGTAGTGATCGCACCTTCGTCGTCGTGCCAATTCCATAACCCTTCTTGAAACATCGCATCTCGTTTATTGTCTGTTTATCGTATTTCCTTTTCACACTTCTTTCTCTTAGACATGCCCATTCTGGTAGGGCCTTCTTCATTATCTTCATTATTCAGATCCGCACATAGCAGTTATTAGCAGTACCTTGCAGGCTTACATATGTATACGACTCATCTTAGCCATACCGAGCCCCCAGCTTCAGGTGGCAGAACAAAACATCAATACTTGTCCTTGTAACTTCCCATATCACTTCTCACTTTCTCTCGTCGTAGGTAAGGCCTGCATAGGAGATTCCATTTTCCTAGGACTTGGCTCTATCGCACGATCATAGGACAGAAAGAAGGTCAACAGTTCCTAAATGCCCCGTAGCCTCTTGTTTATAAATGTGGCCGGCTTCACACCCATAAACAGGACTCTACCGGACACGACTTTGCAGACAACCCTTGGACCGACCTGCTCTGATACCACTTTGTCACACCCCGACTTTGCTAGGGTGTGATGGGCACCCGACCCCGTGTACGGAGCCGAGCGAACCCGCTAACTCTTATTACACATATGAACTCTTTGGATTCTTAAGACAAAATGAAGTAAAATACATAGCAATTTTTTTTTTCAAAATCTTTTCGTCATTTCTCAAAGTAAATACATATTGAATATATGAGGGCTCCGTATAATAAAACACGTCAACCAGAGAAACTCTTTTTAAGGTTGACACCTTAGACCCACGACTCTGTCTGCAAAGTCTCTAACTGTAATCATGGACCATAGCACGTGTAAGCTGACTCAGCAACTCTCCAGGGCGAGTGGAGCTTGCCAACATTGCCGGAACATCTTCTATAATGACTTCTACTCGTCTCGGGGGTACCGCGCGCATGAAACGCAGCGCCCACAAGAAGGGGCGTCGTACGAATAGTGTACCGAGTATGTAAGGCATAGACGGTAACATAGTAAGAAATGTATATATGAACAATAACCGCATAGAAACATAGAATATGTCATGTCGAGCTGTGACCTGTACATAGGAATCATATACTGCATAGAGAACATAGAACATAGCATAGGATAGCAGAGTAACCTGTGCATATGAGTGCCCCTGGGGGCGGATGTCATGCATGCTTATTTGGTCATATCAGGTCATAGTACCGCGCGAGACGGCTCGCCCACATAGCGCCGGAATACTCCAGCTCTGCCATAAATCCCGCGTCCGGGCATCCCGCGTCCGGGATGATAAGCTACCGACCAGGTGGCAATGAAACATAGTTCCTTCCCAAATTCCAAGTATTCAAGTATCCCATCCCCCAACCCATGTTCATATTTAGCATGCAAGAGAGCCCAAGGAAATCATGTATTTATCGGAGTGACGTAAGGTCGGAAACCTCCGATCGCATTATGAAGTAATCATGGTCGCTTTGTCTCACCTTGAAGGAACGATAATCATAAGGCGAGACCGTCAACGTAGAACATGTCATAGCATATCGAGTCATAGAATCATAGTTGTCATAGAATCATAGGCATCATAGCATCATAGAATCATAGTCATCATAGAACCATAGCCATCATAGAATCATAGGCATCATAGGACCATAGTATTCGTAGGATCATAGCATTCATAGGATCACGCCATCTTCATAGGATCGTAGTCGTCATGGAATCATAGTATTCATAGGATCATAGGCATCGTAGAATCATAGTCATTGCTTTAGTTATTAAGACTTTCAATATTGTAAACCGGGTTTTTGAAGAAAAAGAATATTTTGGAAAACATTTGTAAACTTTTAGAAAAGAAAAATTATGCATTGGGGTCAAGGGTTTAGTTAAAACAATTCTTATTTAGTAGTCGAAATAATATCCAAAAGTTTTCTTTAGCCGTAATATTGAAATAAACCGAAGGGAGCCATAGGAGGAAATTAGGGAATAGTGGGCCCACCTCGAGTCAAATGAGGCGGCGAACACCATTTACATATAACACGTTTCATGACAAGACGTATGAGAGCCTTAGGGCATACGGATCCTATTCATGCAAGTTCTAGGTGTCTAGACAATTCTTTCGACTATTCATAGGCATTTAGTTCAATTCTACTGAATGAATAGTAATCAAATTTCAATCTCGGATTTCTAGGATCAGAGTAATCCCCGAGACACGTATTCAAGCCTATTACATCTAAGACATGCCAAAGAAAGAAAGTGAAGCCTTACATACCTTTTCCGCTTCTTACGCTTCTCCAAATTCGAGCTCCAAATCCGCCAAAAATCTACAAATGGTCGCATTTACCAAACCTTAGTTAAGGGCATTTATGAGTCGATTCTTTAAAGCAACACTTTGTCCTGCCGCAATTTCGACAAAGCATTTCCGTAAATACACCGTCCCGAGAATATGGCTCGGCCCAATTTAACAACAACAATCCAAGAATGGAACTCGGCCACAATATCAACAACAAAACCAACCATAGCATCTCCAAACATATACAATTTAATTCAATAACATTTCATTCACCTTCAAATAAACTACGCCCATTCAAACTCACATTATTGATCGTTCGTTCAATATTATTCCGAGGCCTTTCAAACACGATTTAAGAACACTCCAAGCAATATATACGATTTTCAAAACAACCTAAACCATATGCTACTTCACCCGAATTCCTTCAACTACACTAGGACATCAATAACACATTTTCTTTTTTTCCAACTCATAATCCATATCGACAATCCCATACGTTTACAACATTACTTTCATAAACTCAAGAAAGAATATTAAAATTACATTACTTCCAAATCAGCCCCTATGCACGGCTCAACAACAATATGCATAACTTCATAAATTTTCATTCATTTTCTACACTCTACAACAACACATAGACATGCTAAATTCACTTAATCCATTATCCCTACACATCACCCCAACACATACGGCCACATACCATATCCATATTTTCATGATTTTCTTCACTTCTACATCTTACAACATGCATAAACTCCTATGAAACATGCAAAGAAAATTGAACCTCACCTTGTTCCATTGAACTTCCCCTCGGCTAGGCTTGAGGAATTTCAACAACGAATGGTTTTCTACTTCCATCAACCACTCCATGTCGTAGAGAACCTTCCAATTAGTAGGGAAACATGAGGAGAAAAATTTTCCATGATCACCATCAAAGGGCTGTTCGCCAGCCCCTTGGCCGAACCCCTCTCCCTCTTTTTTTTTTTTCATCTTTCTTTTGTTCTCTTTCTCTTCTTGAATTTTCTTGAATTCCAAAGTGATGACCAACATATATATATATACATAAGTGGCACATGACCATGCACATGCCTCTTCTTCTTCCAAATTTTTCTAGAATTTTCTTCTTTTTTTCTTCAAATTAAAAGATGACTAATTTAGTTGGGCTTGGTCATCTTTGGTCCATAATCCAAATTGGGCTTAGTCATGCTTGCCCATTTATACATATATTTAGCCCACAAATATATAATATACACTTGTGCCATTTCATGAAATTATTTCCCCCACTTTTAGCCTCCAAATCTTTCTTATTCCAAATTTACCCTTAACGCTCCATTCCAATACAAAGGATGAATAAACAACTTACGCATTCTAAGAAAAATTTTAAACTTGTCCTTAACTTCCCGACATTAACTCGGAATACTCAAATGTGTAAAAATGCGAGGTGTAACAGACCCAACCCCGTAGGCCGTGACTAGTGTCCGAGCTGGACACTCGTATACACACCTGTTAACTATAATCAATCCACAACTAGCATAATAAGGAACTCATATATTAAAAGGAAAGACGTCGTCTCAAAACTGTCGCATATATATATCACGCAACCTATCTCCTGGGGAGTTACAACATCAACAAATAACATCGCACACAAGCCGGCAATTCGTCATAATATAGGGGAACGTCCCGCCCATACACGAGCCAACAAGGCTACCATAACACACGGCTTCCAATATATATATATATATATATATATATATATATATATATATATATATATATATATATATATATATCTACGCAAGCCGACAAGGCCGCCACTACGAATGGGAACGCCCCAAAACATAAGTCATGACATAATACATAAGAACTATATACAACCCACACATATGTCTACAGCCTCTAAGAGTGACAACAAGAACATATGACGGGACGGGCCCCGCCGTACATTCCCCCGGATAAATACATATATACAATAAGAGGATCGCACCAAAATCTAGGCTCCGGACAATGGAGCACTCCAAGATAGCCGAATAGAAATCCCAGCCGGCAGCCACCGAAGCGAGTATCTCGTAACATAATAGCGGGCATGAAACGCCTTTTTCCCCCAAAGAAAGCGGGGTCCTCGCATACCCTTGAATATGTACTGAGCATGTAAAGCATGAAATAAAGTAAACAGGATCATACTGAAATAAGCAGTATAGAAAACTAGTACAATAACCGGAAAACCACAAGGCTTGCCTTTGAAACATAAATCATGCGTGTCAATATCATACCCAACCCGTTATGGGACTGAGTGACATAAGTAGATAGTCATCCTGTACATAGGTAACGTGTCCCGGCCCTCTAGTGAGGGACTCGGTGAATAAAGTCATCATATGCCATCCTGGCCGTCATCCCAGTATCATCATATCATCACATACATATACATATAACGTGTCCCGGCCCTCTAGTGAGGGACTCGGTGAACAATGCGTTTGGATCCGTACACGAGAACGTGTCCCGGCCCGGACTCGGTGAAAGATGCAATAACAGTATGCACGAGCAGAGTAGTGAGTAACCATCTGCATATAAATCATCTTTTGAGACTCAATAGATAAGTAGATTAATCAATGCTCGAGTATCAGGATAATAGTCATACTCAGTACTCTTTGAATATTATTATGAACTTTATCAAAATAAAGCCTCAAGGGTCATAGCCATGGATCAAATTAATACGAGACAGCTTATAAAAGTTATGGTCATTAGTCATTATAGAGTTTTTCAGGAATAGAAACTTTCATGAATCATTTACTATCCGATCATATAGAAAGCTCGAGGGCAGTAGCTTGACTAGTTTAAGAATTCTAATAGCAAGAAGTGAATAAGAATCATAACACATTCTCGGAACTTATGAACAGAATTACCCCAAAGCTCATATCGTTTCATACTTACATCTAGGACATGCCAAAAGAAAGAAAGGATAGGCTTTACATACCTTTAGCGTTTACTCGCAACACAACACATATACGCTGCCCAATAGTGTCTCAACCTATATTAAGATGTCAAAAACTACGATTAAACTAGGAAGAGATTCAAAACATATCCTAACGTTAATAATTCCTTTCGAGATAATTAGACGACGTTTCGCTTATATTCAAACCAACTACATACAACCAAGCCAACATCACTAATCATGCATTCAAGTATCAACCCGAGACTATCCAAACGTGACTCGAGGACACTCCGGACAGCCCGTACAACACTCCAAAATAGCCCAACCAACACACAATACAACATATAATCTTCCAAGCTCAACAAGAACAACAACAACACATTCTTTTCATCCAAATTCATGAACTATACCAACAACCACACGTTAACAACATTATCCATTTAGATGCAAGAAACTATACTAACACCATATTAACTTCTACAACAGCCCACAAACAATTTAACTTCAATTTAACCATCAAATATCCTCATTCGCACCGTAGAATCCATGACAATAACAATCGAAATTCTAAGTAAAATCAATCCATCATTTTTCTCCTAAAACAGCCCACGGCTTGGACAGCTTTCCAACATCAACATACACAATTTTTTTACACATCCAATTCACGTTTATATATGTTCACAATGCATCCAAACTCACCCTAAAACATATAGGAAGTGATCAATTCTTACCTTAACACTTGACCCTTCAACGGCTAGAATTGCAATTTGAAATTACACTTGTTCCTGTTGCCTTAATGAACACTTTCACATCACAATTGTCCTTCCAATTCAGCTAGAGCACCTTGAAAATTAACTGGGATCAAGATCACAAGCTTGCAATAAAATCAACCATGGCCGAGAGCCATGTTCTCTCTATCTCTAAGTTTTCTCAAGTTGAAAGATTAAGAATGACTTCATTAGTCATCAAATTGCCTTAAATATGATTTCTACAATGTGGACACATGTCCCACTCATGGCTTGAGCCAATCAAATTTGGCCAAGCCATGGGTGGGGCCCACACGGCCTCTTATGGCTTAATTAGCATTAGTTTAACATTAAAATAATCCCTAATCCCCACTTAATAATCTAATCATGGTTAATTAACCCCTAATCTCCATTAATATTTCCATGCCAATTAAAATTTATAAGCAACTTGTGCATTAAAATAAAATCAGAGGTTAAAAGTCTCTACCTCGTATCCCAAAATTGTCTTGTCCTTAACTTGTCGCGATTAGCTTAAAATATCCCAATGTACAAAAATACGGGACATAACAGGCCGGCCAGGCCATATTATGCGAGATTACCCCTCAGTTAGTGGCAGAGGTGGGACCTAGCCTTCGTGGTCGGTAACATCATTATCTTCAATGCAAGAACATCTATACGCCCTATGGGGTCGTTCACACGCGCCGCCGGCCATGGTAGAGGTAGGGGAGAGTCCCCAGTTTTAGCGGTCCTCAGCACCGTATTTATGCTTTGGCTGGACGCCAAGATATTGAGTCTTCTCCTAATGTTGTCACAGGTATATTATCGGTACTTTCTCATGATGTATATGCTTTGATAGATCCTGGCTCCACGTTGTCATACGTTACTCCATCTATTGCGAGTCAGTTTAAAGTCAAACCGGAGTCGATTAAACCTTTTGAGGTGTCCACAACTGTTGGTGAAACGGTAATAGCTAGCCGAGTATATAGAAATTGTGTAATTGTGATTTGTGATCGTCGTACCATGATTGACTTGTATGAGCTAAGAATGGTGGATTTTGATGTCATTATGGGCATGGATTGGTTGGCTTCCTGCTACGCCAATGTTGATTGTAGAATGAAAATGGTTCGCTTCCAATTTTTGGGAGAACCAGTTTTAGAATGGAAAGGAAATACGGCGTCACCAAAGGGTAGGTTTATTTCCTATCTAAAGGCAAGAAAAATGGATACGAAAGGCTGCATTTATCATCTAGTGCGAGTTCAAGATGTAGAAGCTGAACCGCCAACTCTTCAGTTAGTTCCTATAGTGAATGAATTTCTGGATGTATTCCCGAAAAAGCTTCCAGGCCTTCCTCCCGAGCGGGAGATTAATTTTGCTATTGATGTATTGCCAGACACTAAGCCTATATCTATTCCTCCTTATAGAATGGCTCCCGCAGAACTGAAAGAGTTGAAGGAGCAATTGAAAGACTTGCTTGAGAAAGGCTTTATTAGGCCTAGTTCATCCCCGTGGGGAGCACCCGTATTGTTTGTCCGAAAGAAAGATGGCTCTTTGAGAATGTGCATCGATTATCGGCAATTGAACAAGGTGACGATTATGAATAAATATCCTCTTCCAAGGATTGATGACTTGTTCGATCAATACAAGGTGCCAAATGGTTTGCCAAGATAGATTTGAGATCCGGGTATCATCAAGTGAGAGTTAGGGAGAAAGATATCCCTAAGACAGCCTTTAGAACAAGGTATGGACATTTTGAGTTCCGGATAATGTCATTTGGGCTAACTAATGCACCGGCAGTGTTTATGGATCTGATGAATGATGTGTTTAGGTCCTTTCTAGATTTGTTTGTGATTGTATTCATCGACGATATCTTGGTGTTTTCTAGATCCGAGGAAGAACATGTGGATCATCTGCGTACTGTCCTCAGATTTCTTCAAACTCGAGAGTTGTTTGCAAAATTTTCTAAGTGTGAGTTTTGGTTGAACTCAGTGACATTTCTGGGGCACATTGTTTCAGCCGATGGCATTCGCGCAGATAGCCAAAAGATTAAGGCCGTAGCCAAGGCCCACAACTCCTACAGAGGTTCGTAGCTTTCTGCGCTTAGCAGGTTATTACAGGAGGTTTGTTGAAGGTTTTTCTTCTATATCTGCACCGCTCTCAAAGCTGATCCAGAAATCAGCAAAGTTTCAATGGACAGATGCTTGTGAACGTAGTTTCCAAGAGCTAAAAGATAGATTGACTTCTGCACTAGTCCTGACACTTCCAGAGGGATTAGAAGGCTACATTGTTTATTGCCATGCTTCAGGCGTTGGTCTAGGTCAAGTGTATTGATGCAACATGGCAAGGTGATTGCATATGCTTCAAGGCAATTACGAAAACATGAAAAGAATTATCCAACCCATGATCTTGAATTGGCTGCAGCGATTCATGCATTAAAGATACGGAGACATTACTTATATGGTGTCCATGTAGATATTTACACAGATCATAAGAGCCTTCAGTATATTTTCAAGAAAAAAGAGTTGAATTTACGGCAACGACGATGGTTGGAATTGTTAAAAGATTATGATGTTGATATTCTATATCACCCCAGAAAGGCAAATGTTGTGGCTGACGCTCTTAGTTATTACATCTATGGGAAGTTTGTGTGATGTACAACCAAAGAAAAGAGAAATGGCTCGAGAGCTCTAACAGTTAGCTAGCCTAGGTGTTCGAGTAGGGGACTCAGGTAGCAGCGGAACTACCATTCAAAATTCAGCAGTTTCGTCACTAGTAGTGGAAGTAACAGAGTGACAATACGAAGATCCCATGCTAGTGCGTGTACATTGGACAGATACACTCCCTCAGAAAGAGGAGTCCTCATTTGATATGACAGGAGACGGAGTTCTCCGATGTCGATGCAGATTATGTGTTCCTAATGTGGTAGGTTTACGCCACCAAGTGTTAAGAGAAGCTCATTGTTCCCGTTATTCTATCCACCCCGGAGCAACAAAAATGTATAATGATCTTAAATCCATGTATTGGTGGAATGGGATGAAGAAAGATATAGCGGAATTCGTAGCTCAATGTCTCAATTGTCAACAAGTGAAAATCGAGCACCAAAAGCTGAGCGGATTGTTGCAAGCTATAGAAATCCCAACTTGGAAGTGGGAAGTAATTAACATGGACTTTATTAAATGATTTGAGCTTACTTGTTCTCGACGTAAGTATGATTCTATATGGGATGATTGTATAGACTGTGTAAGTCGCCCTCATTTACAAAGACGTTTTGGAATGACGTATGTGAAAGATTATGCATGCATAAGCTCTATGTTAAAGAGATAGTGCGAGCTTCATGGTGTTCCGATGTATCTATTATCTCCGATAGAGGTAGTATGTTTCATGTTTGTTGCGGATTCTCTGGAAGTCCTTTAAGAAGGTTTGGGGACTGGGAGTGAGCCTTATATAGGTTTTTGTGTGTTTCACCCACGGACCGATGGATAACTTCGAACGTATTATTCGAATTCCAAGGATATGTTACGGGCATGTATGTTAGATTTTGGAGATAATTGGGATGATCATTTGCCATTCATTGAATTTGCTTACAATAATAGCTATCATTCTAGCATTCAAATGGCACCGTATAAAGCTTTATATGGGCGAAAGTGTAGATCCCCAATTGGGTGGTTTGAAACAGGAGAGGCTAAATTGATAGGGCCGACTTGGTCCAACAAGCCATAGAGAAAGTCAAGCTCATACAAAGATCGGCTATTCACCAAAGTCGTCAAAAGTCCTATGCGGATAATCGTCGAAGCACCCAAACGCATTCATCAGAACGGAAGAAATCCAAATATCACACACGCCAAGGCTTATGCCTATATGAATATCAAACGCCGTCTCAAACACATCTCAAACTCAATACACATATATATCGGAAGCCGACAAGGCTAACAATGTTTCAATATATATATATATATGATGCGCACCGGCCCAAAACATATAATATACAAACACACAAGGTAGGCACACAACCCACATATACGTCTACGAGGCAAGTTTATGCCCTCTAAACAAACCAATGAATCAAACACATATATATGACGGGACGGGGCCCCGCCGTACCCCCGAACACACACACACACATATGCAACGAACGAGTATATACCAAGATATAGGCTCCGGATAAAAGGAGCACTCCAACACACAGATAGGTCTCCTAAACCGGCGGATCGCCAAACAAGGCGTCCGTACTCGCGGCATGAAACGCTCCCCCGAAGAAAGGGGTCGGCACGAAATATGTACCGAGTATGCAAAGCGTAAAATACAATAAATAATCCGAGTCACACTCGAAACGAAGTACCGAAAGTAAGTACATTTCCAAAATGCCAAATGTTTATTTTCAAAATAGAAAGCATGCAAAGTGGCACGTAAAATATGGTCGCCCGCCCGTCGATGGCGCCATAACACAAGCATAACACCGTAAGGTTTCAAATCTCCGTACAACCCCGAACGTAACACATCATCACAACACATCATAAGCCATATCACAGCATAACTCCATAAACGGAACCCGGCCCTATGGCGAGGTCTCGGGAACCGTAACACAGCATAACACCAGAATATATCATAGTGCGCACGACAACATAACCGGCCCGGGAACCGGTGAAAGATGTACCAACAACACGCACGAGCAGAGTCGTGAGTAACCATATGCATAAAATCGTTATCATAAGTTCAAAAAGTAAGTAAAATGACCATACTTGGGAATCGGGAAAATCGTCATACCAAACTCTTTCAAACGTCATCAGAAAAGTACAAAGGAAGGTCGCGGGACCCACGGACGAGTGTCAACCCGAGCCGGGCCCGCCTATGGAAAACATACTCATCACACGTCATACAACCTCCCACAATGATATCGAGGCAATCCGAGCCCTTAGTCGAAAGTTATGAACGTTCGTAGTTTCAACATCGTTTAAGAATAAAACTCTTTTGAAAAACCAAGTTTTTATGCAACTTTAAAAAATCAATTATTCCAACAACATCAAAGCCAATATTTTCTCACATCAACATACGAATACCAAGAGACAAACGCGAATCATAGACACGCTCGGATTGTGAGAATAGAATTTCCTCGAGGCTCGTGTCGTAGCCTATGTACAACTAAGACATGCCAAAAGAAAGAAGAGTTAAGCTTTACATACCTCGCTCGCACACAACGCTAATCCAAATCAAACTTATATCTCGAATTCTCCAAGATCTACATAACATTAATAAATACCAACGTCAACCAAGCATTAAGAAGCTCATTTCCAAACTAACACATAATTCTATAGAAATTTGGGCAAAGACTTCCCCTATAAATAGACCAACCCCGAGAATTCAACTCGGCCAAATTCAACAACACAACAACACCAACAATCATTCCAACAATATCCACAATCAATTCGAAACACATTCGAACATTAATAATCCTTCTCCACACATTCCAACAATATTCCAATTATGCTCACTACAACTACATACATACAAACCAACATGTAATCAAACTAACGCATATTCAATTATCAATCCAAAACCATTCAAACAATATTCAAGAACTCTTTAAACAATTCATACAATATTTCCAACAATCCAACAAACACTCCATTCCACCCGAAATGTCCCCAAACCCGAGAACCTCAACTCTAACACATTCCTCGATTTCAAGTCATGATTTACTCCAACAATCCACACTCTAACCATGTCATTTCCATAAACATAAAAATTACACTAAATACACAAAATCTTCCAAATCAGCCCATAACACTTACAATACCAATTTGAATCATTAAACTCTCATTTCCAACATAGAATCCACATAACAACAACAACCAAAATTCCAAGAAAACTAATTCATTTCTTGACACACATAAAGGCCATATTCGGCCAACACACCCATATATATATACTTCATGATTTTCATTCATTTCAACACTCCACAATAACCAAACATGCTACATAAACTTAGTTCATCACTTAGACACACAACACACATGCACACGGCCAAACACCATAGCACACGGCTCAACTTCATGTTGCCATATCTCATGAATTTCATCCATATCAACATACAACAACACACATAAACCTTCCATAACTCATAAAACAAGATTAGAATTTACCTTTCTTCACAACTCCTCAACTTGTCCAAAGTTGGCCAAGGATGAAAACGAACAATCCAACGCTTGAAACAACAACTCCACGTTATCAAGCACCCTCCAATTAGTAGATTTGCTTAGAAGAAATAATTTTGGGATGGCTTAATCTTGGTCTTGATTTTTGGTTCTTGGCCGAATGGTTGGTGGTTTTTTGCTCTCCAAGGTTCTTGATTTTTCTAAGTCTGATGAAGATGATGATAAATGGTCCCTTAAGTCATCCTTTATTACATATAATGGCCAACCATGTGGCCATGGCCCACTCCAAAGGTGGCCGGCCACATGGCCTTGTTTTACTCCCTCCTTTTTTTCAATAATTGGCCATTTCCAAATATTCCATCTTTGGTCCCAATTTTTTCCTAAATGTTCCATGTCAATAAAATCATACACACTTAGGTCTTACGACAAAATCGAAGGTCACACGTCTCGACTTCGCATCCCGGAATGGTCCTGACCTTAACTTATCATAGTTAACCCGAATCGTCCCGACGTTCAAAATACGGGATGTAACATCCTTCCCCCCTTTGGAACATTCGTCCTCGAATGTTCAACTAGTCTTATAAGGTCGCATAAGGATCTCGGGGAGAATTCCTGTTATTACCAAAACACATAGTCGTACCTGCCAATCATATTCTTTCTCTCCTTCTTTATCTCATTGCCAGTTTCTCAAGTCATCTCCTTAACTTTAATTCGAACTCTTCTACCGTTCCTTGGCTTAGATTTCGTCTTTCAACTTTCCAATCACACATTATGCTGCAATCTTAGCTTCTCATTTGCCACTTACATCTGAACTTACAAGATCTCCGGAAAACTTCCCAGGGGGTCACCCATCCTGAATTTGCTCTCACCTCAGCACGCTTAACCTCGGAACTCCGATGAAATACGATGCTTTACCCCCAGTATAATCGCGTCCACCTCATCACATGACTTTCATCACATAATCTGGAGTAAATTGAAGTTCTAACAGATTTCCAAACGCTCTCATAACACACTTACTATTCTATCCCTTTCCAACCCTCGACACTAACTTCTCACCTACGGACATGCCTACTTCCCATTCCAGATACCCAAATTCCCTATGGCAACAGACATACCTTGATCGTCGTTATTTATAAATACCTAATTATCGGCTTTCGGATCCCTACTCGCCGCTATCAAACAACATTCATACAACAAATACACATACATAAGAATATTACAATAAAGGCTCATATACCTGGATCCGCATTCGGTGCCGCCTCTGGATCCCGCCTACCTGCCAAAGCGTATATGCGGTTCGAAGGACCGCTAGCACTGGGGACTCCGCCGCGACCTCTGCCACGGCCTACTGGTGCCGGCACACCCTGACCCATAGGGCGCATAGCTGCTGAAGAAGATGAACCGGCAATTGACCCGGTAGGCTGAGCCGCGCCGCCCAAACCAACCCTAACCGGGCATTCCTCATCGACGGCCCCGACGGCCACAATTAAAACAAGCACCGCCGGCACGGAAACACTCTCCCGGTGAGACCTCCCACAGTGGGGGCACGGAGGTCTGGGTGGTCTCATCTGACTGGAACCTCCGCTTGCCTGAGGACCTAAGGCCCTGGAACTCTGATCCGCCCCGGACGGTCCTACGCCATCAAATCGCCTACTAACAGACTGTGTATCCCGGCCTGGCGGCGGGAAATATCCACCGGACTGATACTGAGGCTGCCCGCCTCGGGAATCTCCTGAATACCCCGCTGATCTGGCCCTCTTGGGCGGCCTCCTATCACGATCTCTACCGGACTGATCTGCTCGTGCCGGTCCTCCATCCCCCGGGCGCGCGCCCGCAACCGGCGATGTCCATATCGGTCCGCGACGCCATTGTCATGCAACCTATCAATCAAGTAGCCGTCCAACCCTATCACATATCGATGCATTCGGCCGGCCATATCCGCCACTATAGCAGTGCATACCGGGCCGAGAATCGAACTCCAAGTTATACTCACGAACACTCCGACCCCTTCGTCGTATCCGCAAAAATCTATCAACCCTCGCCCTCCGCAACTCCGGCGTAAAGTGACGGAGAAAGGCGCCGTAAACTCATCCCACGTGGCCGGGGAAGCACCCTCACCCCCGGATACTCCCAGACTCATACCACCAGTGCAATATCTCGCAACCCGTGCGAGGCTAACTCAACGACTCGGTCTTCGAAGCCCCGACCGGGCTCCCAACGAGCGTCTCATCCGCCGAATGAAATCATGGGGGTCCTCGTCGGGCTTAGACCCGAAAACTCGTGGGGGCCGCACGTCAAGAAATCGCGAACCCTCGTGCTATCATCGCGCCCGTCATCATCATCATTACCTCTCCGCCCGCGTCCGCGAGCTTGTCCCCGCCACTATCGTCGTCAACAACCGTACGGCCTCCCTCAACGTCCCGTCCTCGCACCCGGCCGGGGAGCCGGGGGCGCCGAGGGACCCGCTCCGCATCCCCCGGCGGTGGAGTGGCCGAACCTTCCGACCGAAGCACACGGCGTAGTCCGAGCACGAGCCCGTGTAACTCTCGGCGCCCGATTAGTCTCTCTCCCCGCCACCACCTTGCCCCTTCTGGGCGGCCGTTGCCTTCTTCGGAGGCATCGCTGAAAGATATAACAATTGGTCAGAAAAGAGTCATCTTAATAGCACAGCTCTATCGCACGATCTAAGATTCAAAGAAAAGTAACACCCTAGATGTCCTGTAGCCTCCTGTTTATAGATGTGGTGCACAACACACCGATAAACAAGACTCTACGAGACACGGCCTGTAGACATTCCGAGGACAAACCGCTTTGATACCACTTTTGTCACGACCCAACCCCGTAGGCCGTGACTAGTGCCCGAGTTGGGCACCCAAACGCATTCATCAAACCCGAATCACACACACCGGCTTATGCCTATATGAATATCAAACGCCGTCTCAAACAAACACATCTCAAACTCAAACATATATATATATATCGAAAGCCGACAAGGCTAACAAATGGCGCAGGTTCGCCCAAAACATATAATATACAAACACACCCGTACCGGGTAGGCACACAACCCACATATACGTCTACGTGCCTCTAAACAAACCAACAAAATCATATGACGGACAGGCCCCGCCGTACCCCCGAACACACACACACATATGCAACGAACGAGTATATACCAAGATATAGGCTCCGGATAAAAGGAGCACTCCAACACAGCAGGATAGGTCTCCTAAACTGGCGGATCGCCAAACTGGGCGTCTGTACCTGCGGGCATGAAACGCAGCCCCCGAAGAAAGGGGGTCAGTACGAAATATGTACTGAGTATGCAAAGCAGAAAATACAGTAAATAAATCTGAGTCACACTCGAAACAGAAGTACCGAAAGTAAGTACATTTCCAAAATGCCAAATGTTTATTTTCAAAATAGAAAGCATGCAAAGGGCACAGAAAATATGGTCGCCCGCCTGTCGATGGCGCCATAACACAACATAACACCAGAAGGTTTCAAATCTCCGTACAACCCCGAACGTAACACATCATCACAACACATCATAAGCCATATCACAAAGATAACTCCATAAACGGAACCCGGCCCTATGGCGAGGTCTCGGGAACCGTAACACAAGATAACACCGGAATATATCATAGTGCGCACGACAACATAACCGGCCCGGAACCGTGAAAGATGTACCAACAACACGCACGAGCGAGTCGTGAGTAACCATATGCATAAAATCGTTATCATAAGTTCAAAAAGTAAGTAAAATGACCATACTTGGGAATCGGGAAAATCGTCATACCAAACTCTTTCAAACGTCATCAGAAAAGTACAAAGGAAGGTCGCGGGACCCACGGACGAGTGTCAACCCGAGCCGGGCCCGCCTATGGAAAACATACTCATCACACGTCATACAACCTCCCACAACGATATCGAGGCAATCCGAGCCCTTAGTCGAAAGTTATGAACGTTCGTAGTTTCAACATCGTTTAAGAATAAAACTCTTTTGAAAACCAAGTTTTTATGCAACTTTAAAAATCAATTATTCCAACAACATCAAAGCCAATATTTTCTCACATCAACATACGAATACCAAGAGACAAACGCGAATCATAGACATGCTCGGATTGTGAGAATAGAATTTCCTCGAGGCTCGTATCGTAGCCTATGTACAACTAAGACATGCCAAAAGAAAGAAGAGTTAAGCTTTACATACCTCGCTCGCACACAACGCTAATCCAAATCAAACTTATATCTCGAATTCTCCAAGATCTACATAACATTAATAAATACCAACGTCAACCATAAGCATTCAGAAGCTCATTTCCAAACTAACACATAATTCTATAGAAATTTGGGCAAAGCACTTCCCTCTTTAAAATAGACCAACCCCGAGAATTCAACTCGGCCAAATTCAACCACACAACAACACCAACAATCATTCCAACAATATCCACAATCAATTCGAAACACATTCGAACATTAATAATCCTTCTCCACACATTCCAACAATATTCCAATTATGCTCACTACAACTACATACATACAAACCAACATGTAATCAAACTAACACATATTCAATTATCAATCCAAAACCATTCAAACAATATTCAAGAACTCTTTAAACAATTCATACAATATTTCCAACAATCCAACAAATACTCCATTCCACCCGAAATGGTCCCCAAACCCGAGAACCTCAACTCTAACACATTCCTCGATTTCAAATCATGATTTACTCCAACAATCCACACTCTAACCATGTCATTTCCATAAACATAAAAATTACACTAAATACACAAAATCTTCCAAAACAGCCCATAACACTTACAATACCAATTCGAATCATTAAACTCTCATTTCCAACATAGAATCCACATAACAACAACAACCAAAATTCCAAGAAAACTAATTCATTTCTTGACACACATAAAGGCCATATTCGGCCAACACACCCATATATATATACTTCATGATTTTCATTCATTTCAACACTCCACAATAACCAAACATGCTACATAAACTTAGTTCATCACTTAGACACACAACACACATGCACACGGCCAAACACCATAGCACACGGCTCAACTTCATGTTGCCATATCTCATGAATTTCATCCATATCAACATACAACAACACACATAAACCTTCCATAACTCATAAAACAAGATTAGAACTTACCTTTCTTCACAACTCCTCAACTTGTCCAAAGTTGGCCAAGGATGAAAACGAACAATCCAACGCTTGAAACAACAACTCCACGTTATCAAGCACCCTCCAATTAGTAGATTTGCTTAGAAGAAATAATTTTGGGATGGCTTAATCTTGGTCTTGATTTTTCTTGGCCGAATGGTTGGTGGTCTTTTTTCTCTCCAAGGTTCTTGATTTTTCTAAGGAATGAAGATGATGAATAAATGGTCCCTTAAGTCATCCCTTTTTTACATATAATAGCCAACCATGTGGCCATGGCCCACTCCAAAGGTGGCCGGCCACATGGCCTTGTTTTACTCCCTCCTTTTTTTTTCAATAATTGGCCACTTTCAAATATTCCATCTTTGGTCCCAATTTTTTCCTAAATGATCCATGTCAATAAAATCATACACACTTAGGTCTTATGACAAAATCGAAGGTCACACGTCCCGACTTCGCATCCCGGAATGGTCCCGACCTTAACTTATCACAATAAGCATACTTTGAGTAAATGTTGGAATGCAGTTACGATTTTGATACATTATGAATATAATCATGTTATAAACGATCTGAGAACATGGGATAGACCTTGAATATAAAATGAACGGAATTATGTGACATGACCATGAATATGGATGAATTGAAGTGAATTGTGAAGTAAGAGTAATGTAGTTGACTAAAGGTTGTGACGATAAGAAGTAGCGTTATTATCACAAGCTTGGGGAGTTAATGTATGATATGGGGAGGAAGTCAGATAAATAAAGGAGATGCCGTCCGATTTTCTAGAATTAGTCATGAATGCTAGGCTATCTATTATCTAACGAGTATGCACTCGCTGAAGGTAGAACGTGAGCCTCGTGGTTAGAAAGTACAAGATAGAATAGTTGCACGAAAAGGTATTGTAAGGCTAACCTTCTTTCGTAAGGCATGGTTCTTTGGCCAAATATCTATCTTCTACGAGTCTATGATATTCTCCAATGATCCTATCTCCCAGAAGCGACTAAGCTTATGATGCTCAAATGATACGATTGTACTAAGTTCTTATATGACGATAATCCTCTAAGGATAGAAGATGTAATGAACACGATAGTAAAAAGGCTAAAGATAAATACGAGCTTATATGTATGTGTGCCCATGAATGAGAGGCTATTGTGAACCCGAGCTTATATGGCCGGGTAGAATATAGTGAGTATGTATATATGTATATCTATATACGACGATGCGCGCGCACCACTACAACTTGGGTACGAATAACACCGATTGGCAGGCTGTGTAATACACCGAGCCTCGTGTACAGTATGTGAAACACCGAACCTTCGTGGCTCCGGCATGCTATATAAATGCTATGTATATGACATCAATATGAGTACGATTACGTTAAGTATATGTAAGTGCCATGTATGGGCTATATCTATGATACGTAAATGACATGTTTATGATACAATACGAGTATGAAAGGAAATACGAATACGGTTACGAAATGAATACAAAAGGTAAATGAGTACGTATATGGATATATGTACACAGAACGAATAGTGGCATGTCCCTATGAAAAGAAGTAAGTGCTATGACGATGATGCTATTGTCTCCCACCCTTTGTTATTTTATATTTGACTATTATGCTTTTTTGATATTGTTTTGATATTGATATTGATATTGATCTTTTATATCTCGTAATTTTTACGTTGGGACATTCGGGCCAACCTAAAAGTTGAAAAGCCATTTCGGGTTTGAGGTTGAGAATTTTGACCTTCGATTTTGTTTTAATCCAAGGGATATTCATTTTTTTCTTGGTATGGAGTGTTAAGGGAAAATTTGGGAAAAAAAAAAAATTTGGGGTTAAAAGGAAATTATGAAAACAATGTTTCAGAAATATGGGGGAAAAATGAAAACTTGGAGATTAATTTATGAAATTAAAGCCTGGACCATAATGACTTGTGGGCCAAGGAATGGGCCTTAATTTTTGAGAAAAAAAATGACTTGGTCATTTTATTCTCACTTTCATTTCTAGAAAATTGAAGAAACTGGGAAAAGGAAAAAGGCCATATTCCCCAAGGAGAAAAAAGGAAGAAAAAAAAAGCCTAAAAATAATTCTTCCTAGCTTTTCATAATTTGGGAAAGGGGCTAAACTCATGGAACAATTTTTGGGGCAAGTCAATGTTATATCCCGATTTTTGGGACTTGGGAAATTTTGGGAAAAACCTTTTTGAAGAAATAAGGCTATGTTTTTTTTTATTTAACACATGTGTGATATTCATGGGGAAAAATTGATGCGAAAATCGGAGGAAGGCTAAGGGTAAAAATTAATTTGAAAATTAGTTTGGGGGAAATTTCAAAGGGGCCCAAACCCAAATTGGGGAGGAAAAAAACACAAAAAAAAAAAAAATTGGGGCCCCAAAAGTAGGGGGGGCGGGGAAATGGCGGCCCAAAACCCTGCCCTCAAAACCCTTGTTAAATTCATATTAAGGGGGCCCTTTTTACTTAGAATTTTAAAAAACAAAAAAGGAGAAAAACAAAACAAAGAAGACAAAAAAAAATTTAAACCATTCGGCCATGGCATAGGAAATTTTTTCCCCCAAAATCTTGTTAAAAAAATTTTTTTCTTGTTTTTTCCCACTAATTCAAGGGTCCTCTCAATGGTGTAATTATTTGGGGAAGAAAATTTATGTTTCATCGTTTCCGCCCTTTTGGGCAAGTGAAGAATTGAAGGAAAAAAGG
>NW_026716103.1:0-17752 GCF_029784015.1 Lycium ferocissimum
AAATTATGTAATATTCGAGTTTGTATTTATAAATGAAATTCCGTTGTTTTTCTTAATTTCCAAATGCTTTTGAAAAGAAAGTTATGTGATTAAATCGTTGTATAAACGAGAGGGTTTGCCTACCAAGGTGGGAAGGTAGCTACCCGCACGTGCCCAAAATGGGTCGTGATAGTTCCATACCAGTATCCTTGCCAAATATCCCTTAATTAAAGAATCCTTCTTACATCTTGGTTTCAATGGGTATTACCAATCCTTAATTTGATTTTCGAAAAACACTTCACAACTTGAATTAGTTAAGATCCACAATAGATTGACAGCTCGCTCGAAGGTCCTTAAGCGAAGTTTTTTGGCAAATAACTATCTCTCACATTGTTTCACTGAACCAGAATGCCCCTAGCAAATCATGCCATTATCCCTTTCATTTTATCAACTCCAGAGAATCACATCACTAATAATTGTAGAAACTTGTTGCGTCCTAAGCAAAGGGTACAATGCCCAGATTCCTTCTCCAACATTACGTGCAACCTCTGATAACTCCTTAAGTAATAAATTTCCACACTTGTTGTCACAAACCATTTCACGGGCCATGATGGGACCCACACTATCCCCCCTGGAGGGCGAACTATCCCCTTAATCACATTCATTCATAAGGAGACATGAGGAAATAAAAATCAGATTATACTAAATAGTCTTGATAGATTATATAAAATAAGTGCAAAAGTACTTAAAATAGTTACAACCCTAAAACCAGGTCTAGACTTGTACAAGAGCCTCTAAAAAGGTAATACATTGTCTGAAATAATGAAATACATCTCAAGTACTGAAACAGAATATTGTCTGAAAAATAGGAAATAGAAAAATATCATAAGGAGAGATCTAGGGCAGCAGGTCCGACTAGTGGCTCACCTGTGGATAGCCTCAGAATTAGTCATGAGGTCATGAGCTCTCACCTGGATCAAACTTTGCACTCAACGAAAAGTGCAGCAAGAGTAGTATGAGTACAACACTAGTACTCGTAAGCATCACATCTAAAAATGATTAGATAATGTATATAAGATGAAGAAGTCAACAAGTAAAGTAGATAAGGCAATCAAGTACAGTAACGAAATCATACTTCAAGTAAATGTTCTGAATGAGTGTGTAAATCACCAAGTAAGCAATCATGAGTAAATGAATGAATGTAATGCAGTGCCACACAGGCCAACTTTCCACTCCCCTACACACGTACTAAGGGCCATGCCTCAAAGCCATCACCCATGGGGGACCCGCAAAGTCCATGTACCACATCTCTCTCTGGCAAAGACATCAGAGGCTATCAATATATCTCGCTGTCTGGTAAAGATCTAGGAAGGTATCAATCACTCTTGCTCTCTAACAAAGACCTCGAAGGCTATCAATATATCTCACTCTCCGGCAAAGACCTCGGAAGCTATTGATCACTCTCGCTCTCCGATAAAGACCTCAGAGTCTGTCAATATATCTCGCTCTTTGGAAAAAACCTCGGAGGCTATCAATCATTTTCTCACCATCATATCAGTCATGTATGAAAATGGAAGGCAAATTATATATGGAATCATACTCAACAACATCTCAATCATAGAATCAATAGATGCATGTTATGAATACAAGTCACAACTCAAGTCGATAATATTATTCTTTCCTTTTCCATGAGATAAGTGAGATATCAAGTGACCATGATAGATTTAATTTTTATATCACAAATATTAGCAAACATGGCGACAAAACCCACACCTGCACATAAAATCTTTGCAGGAGCGGTCTCTACTTAACTAACAAAAATGCATAGAGGTGGGAGAAGTTCTGCATATGCGACCCTTCCCTAGCCCCAGCCTTCTCACACCTGCGGACCAAACCTCGCACAGGCGGGCCTACTGGTATGGTTACACCAGCAGCAGAAAATGATATCCTTCAAATATGTAATCTAACATCCTAAACTCATTTGTAATCCCATGAACACAAACCAAACATGCAAACTTATTAGAAATCACGTTACGAACTGGCTCGCGCACTCAGATTTCCCAAAATAGGTCGCCTTGACCCGGTGCCCAAGTCAACTCCAACCAAATCAAAACCAACATTTCCAATCAATGATCCAAAACACAAACGGACGGCTCAAGAACCACGCCACCCATCACTATAAGTCATAAATATAGAAAAGAGACTATAGGAAGGGTATTTTAGGGAAAAACCTAAAAAGCCTTAAAATGACCAAACGGGTCGTTACATCATCTAATTAAACAAACATTCATCCTTAAATGAAAAAGAAATGAAGGGATGGTATCCGAATAAAAAAAGAGCTAGGTATATCTACTACGCATATCAACCTCAGTCTCCCATGTAGCCTCCTCAACTCGACGGTGCTCCTACTGCACCTTTACTGAAGCTATCTCCTTTGACCTCACTAACACGCCGAAGAATCTCAAAAGAGCCAATAAACCTTAGGCTTAAATTTCCTTTCTTCTCAAATCTCATCACATCCTTCATGGGTGAAACCTTTAATAGAACCTGATCACCAAGCATAAACTCCATATCACAAACCTTCATGTCAGTATACTTTTGCTACTCTGAGCCGTAAGGACCTTCTCCTGAATAAACTTCACTTTATCCAAGGACTCTCTCAAAAATTAGTACCCCAAGGTTTCACCTCAAATACATCTAACCAACCAATTGGAGATTGACATCTCTTACCATAAAAGGCCTCAAATGGATCCATATCAATACTCGAGTTATAATTATTGTTGTAAGAAAACTCTACTGAGGGAAAGAACTAGTCCCAATGACCACCAAATTCAATAGTTCTCTCGGACTGACTATCCGTTTGCGAGTGAAATGCGATACTATGATCCAACTGAGTCCCCAATTCCTTCTACAAAGTCCTCCAATAATAGGAAGCGAATTGAGTGCCTCCGGCTGAAATGATAGAAATAGGTGCCCCATGCAATCGGACAATCTCTCTAATGTAGATCCTTGCCAACTTCTCCGAATTGTAGTTAGTCTGAACCAGAATGAAGTGTGTGGACTTGGTCAACCTATCCACCGTAACCTAAATAGCGTCAAACTTGCCCAAAGTCTTTGGTAAACCTACCACAAAGTCCATAACTATCCTCTCCCACTTCCACTCTGTAATGGGTATCTTCTGAATCATACCGCCCGATCTCTGATGCTCACACTTAACCTGCTGGCAATTCAAACACTAGAAAACAAACTCCACTATATCCCTTTTCATCCTACCCCACCAATAATACTGCCTCAAATCACGGTACCTCTTTTTAGTGCCAAGATGGATAGAATACCTAGAACTGTAAGCCTCTTCCAAAATTAACCTAATCAAACCACCCACACAAGGAATGCAAACTTGCCCCTTTATTCTCAAAACACCCTCATTATCTAAAATTGCTTCCTTTGCATCCCCTCAAAACACCTTGTCTCAAATCTTGCACAGTTTTATATCTTCAGACTGTTGTGCCTTAATTTGCTCCAAAAGATACGACCTCGTTTCAACACAAGCCTAAATCCGGCCCGGTTCCAAAATATCAAGTCTCACCATACTATTAGCCAAAGACTGAATCTCTATAGCCAAGATATGTTCTGCAACAATCAAACATGCCAAGCTACCCATACCTCACCACCTTTCGGCTCAACGCATTTGCTACCACTTTAGCCTTGCCTGGGTGATAAAGAATGGTAATGTCATAGTATTTGAGCACTCCATCCACCTACACTTCCTCGAATTTAGATCTTGTTGATTGAATACATGCTGAAAACTATGATGATCCGTGAATACCTCACAATGAACTCCATATAGGTAATGTCTACAAATCTTAAAAGAAAAGACTACCGCCTCCAACTGTAAGCCACGTGCGGGGTAGTTCTTCTCATGCACCTTGAATTGCCTCAAATCATATGCTATATCACCTTGCCTTTTTGCATCAACACACAACCCAACGAAATCTGAGAAGTATCCCAATACACAGTAAAGTCCTTTCCTTCCACGGGTAATGCCAAAATCGGGGCTGAAGTCAATAAAGCCTTGAGCTTTTGAAAGCTCTCATCACACTCATCAAACCACTGAAAAGCTATATTCTTCTAAGTCAACCAAGTCAAATAGGAAGCAATAGATGAGAACCCCTTTACGAAACGACGATAATAACTCGCAAGGCCTACAAAACTCTAAATCTCATTCACCGAAGTTGGCCTAGCACAATCTCTAACTGCCTCAAAAACTTTGCATATCCATTTATACCTTCTCAAAAACATCACCAAGTATCCGCTTAGACCATTAGAATTTGCCAGTATAGCTACCATCAACAAAATATTATCAAGTCTCCTTGTAAACTCCAATAATGCTCGGTAAATCTGCCATACCTTTATTCCAAACTGAAATCCATCAATTCTTCATAAATGAGTTACTAGAATATCCATCAATCTTTCAGGTAAAATAACCATAAGCTAACCGTCTTTAAATGAACAAATCTGACTCGATTAAAAAACACCATTCCCTGAATGTCACCAATGCTCACCCGAATGGATTCCAAATCTTTATAAAAGTCTTTCATAAGTCTGTGGTGACCGATCCAAATCTGCTATTCCTAAATGCTCATCCTTGTGTTGTCGTTCACAACCTGAAAAAGCTAAAATTTTCCCAAGTCGTCAACCGAGTACTAGTTTACTATATCGTATGACTTGAAATCTTCATGTTCACCAACTAGCACTAGTCACCCAAATAAGATAAACTTCATGGGATCTAATTACACCATACCCTCCTCCTTGTACCTTCACTAAATTTGTTCATAACTGCTAACACTACAAAATAAGGCCTATGCCCCATACTTCACTCTTCACTATCATAAAATCTCTGAGTAAAATACTTATTACGCCTTTAGCAAATCCAAAGTATCAATCTTACAATCCATGTGCCTTACCACACACAAATACTCTCAAGTCATTTTTAATTGAAATTCTCAACCATACTATATAACCATCACCACTTCAACTTAGTCTACTACCACGGAGATAGTCTTACCTTAAAATTATGACTTCAACTTTCATTAGAGATTTCTTCTTACCAAAAAACCCTAGCTCGTCTATTCGAGGATGCCATGAACTTACCCATATTGGTACTACACAAGTTACCTCCCTATCAACCTTCAATGCCATAGTCCCTTCGGCACTTGTCGTACACTAAGTCAAATTGTCCATAGACTTCATTCCTTAATCACACTTATCACTTTTAGACTTTATATGAATGATATAATATAATGCCCCCATAATCCTTACATGACTTATGTGGTCACGTGGGTTTACTGAAAAAATTTACTGGAGGGAAAGTAATAGAAGGAGAGCCTAAGATCCTTTCTCTCTCCTAAATCCATGCAAACCCTAGGAGCTGTCTTCTTATCTCATGGCCACCATGGCCACTGGCCGGCCACCTCCGGTGACTGGCTATCCTTCTTCCATCCCCTCTTCATCTATACAAACTACTCCTAATCTTGTAGATGCTTCTAAACCAAAATATAATGATTTTTCAAACCTACAACCCTAAATCTCATGCAAACCCTACTTCCACGTCCAATATTCCTATGAAGAAGATTTCTTTTATTAATGGTACTCCCGTGTTACGTTGGACTCAAAAGGAAGTTGATGAAATGGAAGTAATGGAGAACGTACCCGATGCTAACCCACCCGGGCACCTCTTATCGTACATTCACTTAAACATGCTGTGATATGAAAGTTTTCGAATGGTTGGCCATCACTGGAGGAATTGAGAACCACCATTCCCTTACAATGTGGCTTGAAAGAAAAGTGTGACATTGGTTTGTTTTGATGTAGGCACATTTTGATTCGTTTGTCTCTCATGGAGGACTTCATTAAGTTATGTTCCAAGGGTTCTTATTATTTACAGGCCAAAGATGGGTTCTCATATCAGATGAGGACATTGATATATGACTCTAAGTTCAGGATTGATGAAGAAACTTCAAAGGTAATAGGTTGGATATCTTTTCCCAATCTAATGCCAGCTTATTTTTGTAAAGAGTCGTTGTTTTCACTTGCTACTGCTGTTGGAAGTCCTTTACAACTAGATCTTGCTACCATTAATCGTACAAGACCTAGTTGTGCTCGTGTCAAAGTATTGGTAGATTTATTATCAGATTTACCATAATTTGTTAACATGGAAATCGAAGATGAGAAGACAAAGGTGATTAATGTGATTAAAGTTAAGATTCATTACGACTATCTTCCAAAATATTATGGAGAATGTAGATTGCAAGGGCATAATGCTGATGAATGTTGGCATATTCACCCTGAACTTTATGAGAAGGAGGAGTTACAAACAGGAGAGGTGCCTGCGGATGATAGAAAGGATATGCATATTGTGGAGGAAGCGGGTATTGATCATAGAGATAAAGGGAAAGCAGTTGTAGAAAGTCATGCAAACATAGTGGAGGCAACTGTGATTGCTTCAGGTCAAGAACAAAAGAAAAAGAAAAATGCTCCTTATAACAGAAGGAGATTTAATGCTAGATTCTTGTCAAGTGGTAAAATGGTTAGGGATCCAAGAAACTAGAATATTGTAAAGGATAACAGAAATTTTGACATACAAGGTCAGGAAGCTATTGGGAATGCAAAGGAGAAGGATCAGCAACAGATAGTGAAAAATTCATTTGTGGTTATCCACAACAAGTTTGATGTGTTACAAGAAGAAGATCTCATAGAGAAGGCCAACAAAGAGGTGATTATCAACAAAAAAAAGGAGGATCTATCCAAAGACAAGCAGGGAATTTCACTTGTAATTGATGTTATAGTTGATGCTGTAGAATTGAAGAATTCTGGATTGAACATAGAGAAGGTGAATGGGAGTGAGAAAGATGAAACTGAAGATGGGGAGTGTGTGGATGTGCAGTCAAATATTGATCAGCTTGAGATCAAGAAAGATGATCCTGTTCAAGTGCTCAGTGGTGATCCTAGTGAAGTTAGCATAGTAACTGGAAAGTGCTCTAAGAATTTTGCTGATCGAGGCTCTTCTTACGAGACTATATTGAAGGTGTCATTTGCAATGTGAGAGACGAATTCAGGGTTGACAGAGTTGTTGACAATGTTCTTTGTAATAAAGAGAAGGAGGTTGATCATGATCCAGGTGGAGGAACTGATATGGATGGACCTGATGATGATAACGAGGAGACTGATCCTATGTTGGAAGTTAGTCAGCAATTAGTAATAAGGGAAGAGTGTGAAGAGGCTCCAATTTTTAGCCCTATTCCACTAAGGATTGAATCACAACATGAGGACCAACCTATTTTGACTGATACAGATATGGTACCTATAGATAATTCACAAGATCATTAGCTGGATGTTGTTAAAAAAAGTGACGCCTATGAAGGAATTGCATGATCTGGTGTCTCACAATATTGTCTTAAATGAGGTAGAAGTGGTGGATCAAGTCTCTAAGCTGGAGGGGGGGGGGAGCAGATTCAAATATTATAGAGGATGTTGAAGCTGTTGCTTTGGTACTTGAGAAAGTTAGTAAGGAAGCTGCTATTTCTCCAAAAGCTACAAGATCTCATGCTAAAGGGAAAAGAAAAAACAAGAAGCAAGATATCATTGATCAATTGCCTACTAGGGTGATTCCAAAGAGGAGTGCTCACAAGACTAATTCCAAATGATTCTCAAAACATTATTTTGGAATATTAGATCTGTTAGAACTCAGAAGGCCTTCCATAGAGTGCAAATGCTGCACATACATCATAAATTTTTTCTTATAGCATTGATGGAGCCTTTTCAAAATGCTAATAAAATTCATCTGTATAGAAGAAGGATTGGTATGCCTTATGCCAATAGTGACTGTAATAGGAAAATATGATTATTTGTAAATGATAATATAGATGTGGAGATTTTAGAGGACACTTCTCAACAAGTCACTCTGAAGCTGTTTTTCCAGGAATTGGACAAGACCATGGTTGTGACACTGGTTTATGCAAAAAGTGATGATATTGAGAGATTGTATTTATGGGATAGCATGTATTGCTTAGCAGATGGTATGACTGCTCCTTGGCTGATTGGAGGTGACTTCAATGTCATCTTGAATGAAGAAGAAAAGATTGGTGGTCTACCTATTTTGCCTCAAGAATATGAAGATTTTGCCTTTTGTATCTATTCTTGTGAATTATCTGAAATTAGTTTCAAGGGCAGCCCTTTCACTTGGTGGAATGGTAGAGCAGATCAGGAGTGTATTTTTAAAAGGTTGGACAGGAGTCCTTCTAATGAGCAATTTCAAGATTGGTTTGGACATTTGGAAGTGGACCACTTAGCAAGAACTGGTTCCGATCATGCTCCCACATTTGTTTCTTGTGATGATCAAAATCAACACTTTGTGAGGCCAATCATATTCTTGAAATTCTGGACTAAGAATGAAGGCTTTAAGGAGATTGTGAAGAACAACTGGTTGGCTGTTGGTGGGAATGATGTCTTTATTTCCTTCAAGCAGAAACTGAAGCAAGTTAAGACTGCCTTATTTGTATGGAGCAAGCAAACTTATGGAGATATTTTTAAACAACTCAGCATCAGGGATGATATTGTTAAGATTAAGGAGCAGTTGTTTGAAGAAGTTCCATCTGAAACAAATAGAATGATTCACCAAAAAAGTAAATGAAAAAATATTTGCATTATGAGGAGGAATTTTGGAAGTAAAAAGTCAAGGTTTCACTCACTTTGCTGAAAGAGATAGGAATGCAAGATTCTTTCACAATATGGTTAAGGGGAGGAGGAAAAGCAATCCTTTGAAAAAGATAAAGGATTTACGAGGGTAGCTGGATTATTAATGATGATGAGATTGCAAGTGAAGCAGTGTCCTTTTATCAGAAGCAGTTTTCTCAGGAAGATGATCATGCAGATGCTTTATTCTTGAATCATGTTCCTGAAATGGTGAGTCTAGAGGACAATGAGATGTTGTGTACTACACCAACTATTGATGAAGTCAAAAATGTTGTGTTTGAATTATCAGCGGATAGTGCAAGTGAACCTGATGGCCTGAATGGAGTTTTTTAACCAAGTTTGTTGGGAGATAGTTGGTAATGATGTACTGAATGTGGTTAAAGCTTTTTGGGAAGGACACTCTTCCTAACTCCATTACACACATTAACCTGGTGTTGTCGGGCTGTCACGACCCGTCTAGGGGCCGTGACGAGTACCCGATACTTGTACCGAGCACCCCTTACCTGTCACTTTACCCGTACCTCTTAGCAAGTCGTATAAACAAGCCGTATTTTTTCTCTCAAGCTAAACATTAACATTAGCCACGTCATTACAAACATAGACCAGCTTAGCCTCGCTATCACATCATACAACAACATTAGAATGCCAAAATACGCGTATTTAATCGTACATAATCGACCGTACATATTCGTTCTACGAGTTCTCTAGACATAGTACACTTTATACATAGAAAGGGCCGGAACCCCCCCGTCGAGCCCGAAAATATATACACAAAAGAGTACCACAAGGCGAGGCTCCCGGACAACCGGAGCGCTCGTCGTGCACGGGCCGGTAGAGCTCTAATGATCAAATCCGCCCGTCTCCGCCGACTCCGCGCGCATGAAACGCAGGGCCCACAAGAAAGGGCGTCGTACGAATAGCGTACCGAGTATGTAAGGCATGAATAGTAATTTACGAGAACATAAATCATGCATAATGACATAAATGAATTACAACTCGAGTCCGGGGATAGAAACATAACTCGTATATATAGGTGCCTCGCGCATGCCGTGCTTTCTTAACTTTCCTTACTCATTATATATATACATAAATGCATAAAAATATGTAATATATATATTATCATTTATGGGTGCGTCGCATGCCCGATCCATTTAACCATAAATATGCACATCCCGCGTCCGGCATCCCGCGTCCGGACGATATCAAGTCATGTAACGCCAACCGATCGCGGATACGCGTATATAACGCTCTCGCCATTACCTCCTTTTTCCCCACAAATACGTGAAAATTCCACGTATTGAATATTTGCCGCCCGCGCGCCCCATGAATATATGAAAATTCCATGTATAAATATCGGCGTCTATAGCGCCCATAAATATATGAAAATTCCATGTATAAATATATATCGTCTATAGCGCTCCGACTCGCTATTATATAATATACTTATACCATGTTCATTTATTAGCGCGCATATAGCGCTCTCCGATTCTCGTTATCATTATCGCCGTAGAAGTATTCTTATTAAAGTAGTTACAACACTTATTGTTAATAAGCAAAGCACTAAGTTAAAACTCGAGAACAAAGGGCCCACCTCGAGTCAAATGAGGTGGCGTACTCAACTTACCTACAATACGTGTCATGACATTACGTAGAAGGCCTTGGGTAATCGGGTCTTATCCTTGCACGTTCTAGAATATTTAGACACTTCTTTCACAATTCAAGTACTTTTAGTTCAATCTTACTCGAATGAATAGTAACTATTTTCAATCGTTGATTTTAGAGTTAGGAAAGTCCCCGAGGCGAAATCAAACCTATACGTCTAAGACATGCCAAGAAAGGAAGGGAAACCTACATACCTCTTTCTGCCTTTCTTTAGCTATTCCGAATTCGCGTCGTAATCTTGTCGAAATCTGCGAATTGGTCATTTTTACCAAAACCTCATTAGTATATTTAGAAAGTTAGAATCTTAAAGATCCACTTGGCTACCGAAATTTCGGGGCAACACTTCCTTCCGTAAATATACCATCCTCAACACCAATATAGCCAAATTTCTCTATCCATCACAATCCGGGAATTCAAACCCGCCAAACTATTAACCACAATTCCAACAACAATACTAACAATTCCATACTCAATCAATTTACTACTTCTTCCAAAAAACTTTCCAACTTTAATGAGAATAATAACAACCTCATAATCTACATTCCAACAACACTATACTAATCATGTTGTCCTCCATACATGCAAAAGCATTTATTCAATTTTCATAGATTTCTAAAACATGTCTCCAACTACTACAACCTTGGAAGATTATTATGCATTCATTAACAACATAGAATTCACAACATAACAACAAGCAAAATACTAAATAAAATTGACTCATTCTCTTCCATTCTTCACCATGACCTCACGGCCAACACCCACATACCTACTACAACTTCTCAAAATTCATTCAACATCCATTTTCTTCACATATCATCCACAACAATAACAACCAAACACTAAACAAAACAATTGACATACTTCCTACACATGCATAGATGTACACGGCCACATGCTATATTCTTGTTCTTCATGAATTTCATTCACTTTTGCACACTACAACATGCATAAATATTCATAACATGCAAAAGGAGAGCACAAGTTCTCACCTTCCCTTTTTCTTCACTTCTTCACTCGATCTACACTTAACAACTTGTATGATTGTGAGCCTTTTGCTCCAACAACAACTCCACCTTGTTAGGACTCTCTTCTTGGTAGAAAATAATTTTGAAGAATTTTTTGAAATTTTCCTTGAAATTGTCTCTATGGCCGAAAGGCCTTGGATTTTTCTCCTTCTTGGTTTTGTTCTTCCTTGTTTGAAATTTCTAGAGAATTATGGATATTAGATGACTTGGTCATCTTTTATAGTTTCTTCGTGCATGCACATGGCCGGCCGCGTGCATGCTTTCCTATTATTTTTTTTTTTTGTTTTGTTCCCTCCTTCTCTAATTCTCTTGAAAGTTCTATGTACAAGATCATTATCTCATTCCTAAGTCATATTATACACATGGATAATTAATCCATGTGGGCTTTGGGCCATGCTCTCATGGCCGGCCACCTCCTTTGGCCATTCACTAATTTAAATTTTTTTTTTCCAAGCCCAATCTTTTGTGACAAATTTGGTAATTCATGAAACTAGTTTTCCAACTTCCAATTTTGCCCTCGACCTTCCTCATTAATTCCGCTTTCTAAATACGTCATAAGTCATTCATATGCTTATCAAAATAAAAAATGTGGCCTTGCTTGTCGTCCTTCCGTTTGTCTCGAATTATCCGATTGCACTAGAATGCGGGATATAACATCCTCCCCCCTTAGAACATTCGTCCTCGAATGTTGAACTGGCCTCATAGCGGATGATAATATTCTGGGAGTCTCTTCGTCAATATCCCATATGTCGCCTAACATATCCATTTTAAATCTAGCACGCTCTCCCGTCTTGCCAGTCCACCACACGCTTTTATAGGGCTTCCAACTCACTCCACACACTCTAATTTACTTTAAACTACTTACCTTCACATTCGTCCCCGGGGCCCATAATTATGAAGTTTTCAACATATTTCCTGGGTCACTCATCGTAAAATTACCCCACTCTAGCACGCTTTAACCTTGAAACTCTAACACATTCCTGGCCCCGGCATTAGTATTTTCGTCTCCACTCCCCTCGCATCGCTTATATCACATAATATGGAACGAGTTAGGGTCTTAGCAGAAGCAAATCGCCCACGTAACACATCTTTCTTTTTGTTTACGCTTCCCTCCTCCGTTGGCTCTAGCATTCACTTTTACCCGTACGTATGGCTACTCTTCGTCCCACTTCCGAATTCTTAATATGTTTAGCAATACAAAGGCAACAATAGGATACATAGAATCTCGAATCAACCGACACGCCGTATCATGTAAGGTGCCGAAAAGTACTCCGTGGCCGCTTCCGGGAAGGCTCGGTGTCCTGCCGCCCGCTCGCTGCATATGCGCGGGGAGGGCCGAACCGGATGCTCCTCCTCTACCCCGCCGCGTCCCGCGCCGGGGTTTCGGGGGGAAGTCTATCCCAGGCGACGGCCGACGACGAACCAACCGCTGACACGGGGCCGGGCTTTCTGGTCTCCCTCATACCCGCGGGCAATCACGCATCCGATGGCTAACCCGCCCGCAAGTATAGCAAGCACTCGTACCGCGAGACACTCTCCGCAGTGTGGCCTACCACATCGCGCGCACCGCGGCGGGGTGGCATCATTCGCTGTGGACCTAACCGCCCCTGGGGACCCCGAAGCTCTATCCGCAAACCGAGGGGGTGCAATCGGCCGCCGCATTGGCTCGAATACCTAGATTTCTCCCGTGCCTCGTCCCCTCTCTATACTCACTTCTAGCCCCGGGAAATCCGCCCCTTTTCCCGGAGCCCCGATCCGGATACGCTCTTCTCCGCGTGGCTTGAACGTTCCCCTCCGTGCTTCAGGGGTACGAGCCCGGATACGGCAATAGTCATTCCATCCCGGGAGTGAAGCCTGCCTACACCCCAATTGCATGCGTCCCAACCCGCTCACAACCGATGTATATGATCCCCATATCGCCGATCAGCGGCCGGGGCATACCCTCGCCGCCGAATTAAAGCGAGGTCGTATTCCCTAACGCTCATATTTCGCCGAGGTTTAAGAACAGCATCACCGAGCTCGTCGAACTTCCGCGGCAGGAAATGCCGCAAATGCCCCCGCAAACTCCCCGCCAAACCGGGGAGGGGCATTTGCTCCCTCGGAGATCTCCAATCGTCATACCACAGACCGCTACATCCCGCAACTGCACGACGCCAATTCCACCGACTCGTATCGGAAGCATGTATAACTTTCGTTGTCCTTAGCATCTCATCTATAAAATTCCCGCTGGGATCTTCCTCCGGTTTTGACCCATAAAACTCCGGGTCCCAGGCGATAAATCACGGCCTAAGCACCATCGCCCGTCTCCCGGTCTCGTATCTTGCCACCGAGCTCGCGCGGCAACCAACCGAGCCGCAGGCCGGACGGGCTCGCCACCGCTGGCCCGGGTCGCCGTCTCGCCCTCCCGGGGTCGCTTTAGCTCTTTCTTCGGTGGCATTACCAAAACCATAACATAGGATTAGGAAAAGAATATGGAAACCCGGTAGCATGTACTTATCGCACGATCTTAGAATACAAAGAAGGTCATATTTCTAAATGCCCTCGTAGCCTCGTTTATAAGTGCGCGCGCACACACCCATAAACAAGACTCTACGGACACGCTCGTAGACAAACTCCTAGACCGAACTCGCTCGATACCACTCGTCACGACCCGTCTAGTGGGCCGTGACGCAGTACCCGATACTTGTACCGAGCACCCCTTACTCCGTCACTTTACTCCGTACCTCTTAGCAAGTCGTATAAACAAGGCCGTATTTTTTTCTCAAGCTAAACATTAACATTAGCCACGTCATTATAAACATAGACCCGCTTAGCCTCGCTATCACATCATACAACAACATTAGAATGCCAAAATACCGCGTATTTAACTGTACATAACTGACTGTACATATCTGTCTACGAGCCTCTAGACATAGTACACTTATACATAGAAAGGGCCGAGTACCGTCGAGCCCGAAATATATACACAAAAGAGTACTACGTATGTAGGCTCCGGACAACCGGAGCGCCCGTCGTGTACGGGCCGGGCAGCTCTAATGATCAAATCCGCCCGTCCGCCGACCGCGCGCATGAAACGCGCCGCCCACAAGAAGGGCGCGCACGATTAGTGTACCGAGTATGTAAGGCATGAATAGTAATTTACGAGAACATAAATCATGCATAATGACATAAAAGAATTACAACTCGAGTCCCGGGATAGAAACATAACCTCGTATATATAGGTGCCCGTTTCGCGTATGCCGTGCTTTCTTAACTTTCCCATCTATTTATATATATATATATATATATATATACATAAATGCATAAAATATAGAATATATATATTATCGTCGAGGCGTTCGTACCGATCCATTTAACCATAAATATGCACATCCCGCGTCCGGCATCCCGCGTCCGGACGATATCAAGTCATGTAATGCCAACTCGATCGTGGATATGCGTATATAACGCTCGCCATTACCTCCTTTTCCCCATAAATATGTGAAAATTCCATATGAATATCGGCGTCTATAGCGCCCATGAATATATGAAAATTCCATGTATAAATATCGCGCGTCTATAGCGCCCATAAATATATGAAAATTCCATGTATAAATATATATCGTCCTATAGCCTCGACTCGCTATTATATAATATACTTATACCATGTTCATTTATTAGCGCGTATATAGCGTCCTCGATTCTCGTTATCATTATCGCCGTAGAAGTATTCTTATTAAAGTAGTTACAACACTTATTGTTAATAAGCAGCACTAAAAGAAAACCCGAGAACAAAGGGGCCCACCTCGAGTCAAATGAGGTGGCGTACTCAACTTACCTATAATACGTGTCATGACATTACTTATGAAGGCCTTAGGGTAATCGGGGTCTTATCCTTGCACGTTCTAGAATATTTAGACACTTCTTTCACAATTCAAGTACTTTTAGTTCAATCTTACCGAATGAATAGTAACTATTTTCAATCGCGGATTTCTAGAGTTAGGAAAGTCCCCGAGGCGCGAAATCAAACCTATACGTCTAAGACATGCCAAGAAAGGAAGGGGGAAAAAACCCTGCATACCTCTTTCGGCCTCTTTAGCTATTCCGAATTCGCGTCGCAATCTTGTCGAAATCTCGCGAATTGGTCATTTTTACCAAAACTCTCATTAGTATATTTAGAGTTAGAATCTTAAAGAACCACTTGGCTACCGAAATTTCATAAAGACTTCCTCGTAAATATACCATCCTCAACATTCAATATAGCCAAATTTCTATCCATCACAATCCGGGAATTCAAACCCGCCAAACTATTAACCACAATTCCAACAACAATACTAACAATTCCATATCAATCAATTTACTACTTCTTCCAAAAACTTTCCAACTTTAACGAGAATAATAACAACCTCATAATCTACATTCCAACAACACTATACTAATCATGTTGTCCTCCATACATGCAAAAGCATTTATTCAATTTTCATAGATTTCTAAAACATGTCTCCAACTACTACAACCTTGGAAGATTATTATGCATTCATTAACAACATAGAATTCACAACATAACAACAAGCAAAATACTAAATAAAATTGACTCATTCTCTTCCATTCTTCACCATGACCTCACGGCCAACACCCACATACCTACTACAACTTCTCAAAATTCATTCAACATCCATTTTCTTCACATATCATCCACAACAATAACAACCAAACACTAAACAAAACAATTGGACATACTTCCTACACATGCATGTATGTACACGGCCACATGCTATATTCTTGTTCTTCATGAATTTCATTCACTTTTGCACACTACAACATGCATAAATATTCAACATGCAAAGGAGAGCACAAGTTCTCACCTTCCCTTTTTCTTCACTTCTTCACTCTGACTACACTTAACAACTTGTACGATCGTGAGTCTCCTTGCTCCAACAACAACTCCACCTTGTTAGGGACTCTCTTCTTGGGTAGAAAATAATTTTTGAAGAATTTTTTTTGAAATTTTCCTTGAAATTGTCTCTATGGCTGAAAGGCCTTGGATTTTTCTCCTTCTTGGTTTTGTTCTTCCTTGCTTGAAATTTCTGTAGAACTATGGATATTAGATGACTGTCATCTTTTATAGCTTTCCTTGTACGCACATGGCCGGTCATGTGCATGCTTTCCTATTATTATTTTTTTTTTTGTTTTGTTCCTCCTTCTCTAATTCTCTTGAAAGTTCTAATAGGCAAGATCATTATCTCATTCCTAAGTCATATTATACACATGGATAATTAATCCACGCGGGCTTTGGGCCATGTTTCATGGCCTACCACCTCTCGGGGCCATTCACTAATTTAATTTTTTTTTTCCAAGCCCAATCTTTTGTGACAAATTTGGTAATTCATGAAACTAGTTTAACTCCAACTTCCAATTTTTTGCCCTCGACCTTCCTCATTAATTCCGCTTCTAAATACGTCATAAGTCATTCATATGTTTATCAAAATAAAAACGTGGCCTTGCTTGTCGTCCTCCCGCGTTTGTCTCGAATTATCCGATCGCACTAGAATGCGGATATAACATCCGCCTAAGAAGAATGATGTAGAGACCTTCTCAGATATAAGGCCTATTAGCCTAAGGAACTTCATTAATAAAGTTATTTCAAGGGTGATTCATGAAAGGATGGGTAAAGTGCTGCCAAGTCTGATTTATGCTAATCAATCAGGCTTTGTTAAGGGCAGGAATATCATTGAGAATGTGTTGTTATCTTAAGATATTGTATCTGTTATTAGATTGAGAGGGAAACCAGCAAATGTGGTCATTAAGCTTGACATGACCAAGGCCTACGATAGGGTGTCCTGGTTGTTTTTAACTAGGGTCCTTAGAAGAATAGGATTTACTGAGACTTTCATTGACATGATTTGGTGGTTGGTAGCTAATAATTGGTATTCTGTGCTCATAAACGGTCGGCCTCATAGATTTTTTTTTCACTCTATAGTGGGGAGTTAAACAAGCGTATCCCTTATCACTCGCTCTATTCATTCTATCTATCGAAGTTCTTACAAGAAAGCACTAAATGCATCGTTTCGAGGATAGCAAGTTTAAAGGATTCGGTGACGCCAAAACGAGTCCCGAGTCGAATCATCTTGCTTTGCGTACGACACAATCATTTTCACATCTGCAGACAACTATTCTTTGAACTTAATTATGAACACTCTGCAGAAGTATGAGGAGGTTTTTGGACAACTTATCAACAAAGGAAAGAGTTCCTTTTATATGTATTCCAAGGTTACAAACAAAGTCCGGGCGGGGGGACCGCCCCCGGATTTTCGGGAGCTTTTCCTTTTTTTTTATCCAGGGGGCCCCATTACCTG